>NC_044325.1:56782125-57082125 GCF_007399415.2 Gopherus evgoodei
AGTCCCAAATTGTTTAATTGCTTTTGAATGCATAAATTATTACCCAGGCTATAGTAACCTTCCCTCCCTCCTTCTCCACATCCCCACCACAGAGAAGCAGGGGGATGAAAAATACTATGGGAGGATCTTAAGCTTGATTCTCAGCAGGTGTAAATCAATGAGGATTTATTGACTCACTGGAGCTATTCATACTGATTTTGCTGAAGATTTGGATCTATAATTTCCCTTGGTCATCACTACCAAAAGGTGATGTAGGCTGATGTAATGAATGATTGCAGCGCTGTCTTTGGCTGTAACTTGTATATGAAGATAATCAATATCCACAAATTTATTGCAGCAGTTAATATGAATCATTTATACTTATAGGGCTATAAATTCAAAGGGAGGATAGGCAGGGTTGCAAACATAGCACCTCCAAGAATATAGGCATGCCAGATACCCAGGTTTGCATGCCAACTGCGCAATTTGGCAATTGTGTAAATTATCATAGGAGAAGGTGCACAGTTACCCAATTTGCTTGCACAAATGCAGTTTTCAGTGGCCTCTGTGGCTGTGTATGAATATTTCTGTAGTCACACCTTTTTCACCTGCATCTGAAAATTTGTTCCATAACAACCTTGATTACATGTATTTGGCTGTAATACGCTCCCTTCCTACATCATTATTATTTGTATTACTATAGCACCTAGGACCCCTAGTCATGGACCAGGACCCCCCCCCTCGCCCCCGCTAGGTGCTGTACAAACAGAATAAAAGAATTGTGCTACTCAATAGAAATGGGCTAGATGATCTTCTGACCTTCCCTTCCAATCCTACCATGATATTTAACCAGTTACAAGTCAAATGACCTGATGTTCAAAGGTGTGTTATTGCACTTGTGTATGTGCAAAAGTTTGCACATGTGAGCCTTATTTATGCTCACATTTTGAGTTAACTATTATTGGTGCATGTAAATCAGGGTTTTGCACATGAAAGTGGCAGGTTATGCAGCTAGCTGGCCAATTCAATATGCAAATACCTGATTTCACACTCATTGTGTGCACATATAAATTAAATAAGGACATAAGGATTTTAGCTACATTAGTTAATGTTTTCTGGAGTGTTACTTATTCCTTTTAACATATGTAATACTTCATCATCTTCATTAGGAAAGAAAGTAATGTGAATGATAAAACTGGTAAATAATAATACTTACCACCTACACATTTTTGATATATTACCTAACACTGTATAAACATTAAATATTTTTACAGATGAAAACAATCAAACGCAGAGATTCAAAACCAGAACAAATACCTGCAACAAAGGAGCATCCTGGTGGAAGTGTCTGGTGATATATGGATTGCTTCCATTTGCAAAATTGCACACAGTTCTGGAGGTCCTCATCATCTGATCACACTCATTTCATGGGCAAATAACCCATTCTAGTGACACATTTCAACACAAGTAATATCTGAATATTTAGCTTATGTATATGTCATTCCCAATATTCTGTCATTAAAGGGATTGGATTTATAACCTAATCTAAATCTAGGCTCATAGGTAACACTGGCCAGATATGTCTGAAAGGTCATATCACAAAATATAAAATGAGGAGACGTTACTGACAATGCTAGGTGAAAGAAAGATAGAGGGATGATGTGATGTCCATTACATAAATGAAGAATGGGTCTAATTCTCCTCGATTACGGGTTGATCTTGCTCCCATTGAAACCAATAAGAAGTTTATTATTGACTTCAGTGATTGCGGGACTGGATTCTTATGGCACTATTAACTCAGGAATAACTCCAGTGAAGTTGGCAGAAATATAGTTGTGTCAAACTGATGCAAATGAGAAGAGAATACTGCCCCTTATCTCTATTTCATATACATTCATCTCTTTTCTACTCCATTTCTATAGCAGGATGCTAAATGAAGGCCTTCCACTTATCATTAGCATATCATTAACATCTTCCTCATGATTCTAAATCACAACTTCAGTGTCCCACCCTGCCAACTATTAAATGGGGCAAATCCTCCGTCCTCTCTAGTTTTCAAAGACTGTCTCCAACTTCTGCTTCTTCTAGTGTAAAATGAACTAAAATCAATCCCACTGCTTCCTTGATGTGCTTGTGCCCTGAAGTTGTGAAGTCTGCAGATTTCTCTCAAGTAGTGTGAAAGGCCATAAATTTCTTCAAGGTCAAAGGCTATAAAAGCCACCCTTTTATGAATGAACTGATTACAGGAACAGTCTGTTCAACTTCCCCTGTGAAAGAGTTTTGATTCCATAATGGAAAAAGTCCTGTAAAATGTAACAGAAAATTATATACATGTATTTTGAAACTCCCTATAGAATTGAATTGAGAATTATATGCATCTTGTATAGTGTTTCTGTGTGGGGTTGTTATTTTATTAAATGCTAAGAGGTTTGAAAAAGTGCTATATCAGAGCTAGGTTTTATTAATTATTATTTAAAAATCAATTTCTATAGAGCTCTATTAAGCTTCTACAGAATCTCTTTGTTACATCACTATTAATTCTATAAGATTTTTCCAGAAGTGTTTAGTCACATACACATTTATGATTAAATATAATACTGGCCATCAGCAGAAAACATGACATACAGGGCATGATACTGATGTACATACCACATTCTAAAATACTTAACATCTGATACTGCTCCCACTGATTTTGGTGTGGCAAGATCAAGCCTGTATTGAACAGCAATGTTCCAAACTGCTTTGTAGTCACTTGTATTTTGTATTACTTCTTGCCAACAATAAAAGTGAGTGGAAAGTAAGAAAAGAAAAAAGTGATAGCAAAGGCGGATTTAAAGGTGCTGCCCTTTGCCACCATCTTGTTTCTAAAATAAAATTGTACTTTTTTACAATTTTACAATTACAAAAGTTATGAAGATTGTGGGTTATATGAATAAAATATTAATTCATGCGTATGCAGACAAGTACTGCTGCATATGTTCACACCCCATACTACTCCAATATGGCATACTACTGGCATGTTTCCCTCTTTAAACATATGGGTATACATCAATCTGATATAGTTAACAAAATATGCAGTTTCTACATAAAATGACTGGAGTAAATTGAGTCACTTGCATTGCTCTTATTATAAACATATCTCTTTCCTATACCTTGAATTAAGGCATCATGGTGTATAATCTGACAGATTTCAAGATGTAATTTTACTGGTATTGATATAAATGATGCTAGGAAACTATACAGATACCTAACGCTAGTGTTTCTTTACAACACTAATCATTTTGAATCTGATCCAATGCCCACTGAAGTCAATAGGAGACTTTCTGCCAACTTCAATGTACCTTGGATCAAGCCTTTTTGTGCACAACCTCCCATTTCTTTCGCATTAAAATCATGCTTGTCATTATTGTCATACAGCATTTTCCCTTCAAATATCTACTCAAAGGAGACTTCACAGAACAAGCCAGTAGTTTATGGGCAAATCTGATTTTCATTTCAAAGTGTATTTGTATGAGTCAACAATCTTTAGAAGCTTGTTAGGTTGCAGATGGAGTTTTAGCTGTTAAATTGCCCTTTTAAAAATAGTCTTCATGTTTTTATAGTTAATATGCAATGAAATAATATAAGTATGCATCCAAATAGCAACGAAACAGCCAAGAAATGCAACTTTGAGTTTTCATAATCATATTTTAAAGCTGTCTTTCTGAGGTGAGGAAAATGGTAAAGGCATCTTGGACAAAAAGCTTGTAATGTTTCATAGCTTGAAGTAAAAATTCCACAGAGGAAGTCGGTATTATTTAGAATTCAGAAAGCATGATATAATTTTAAAAATTTATAATGCTGATAAATCACAACTACAAGCAAGATGATTAGGGAATCTAGTGTGAGCAAAGAGGCAAGCACAGACCTATGGCAAAAATACAGTGAAATCTACTCCAAAGACCACTTGCAATACCCAGTGCCTGTCTCACACACCCTTTTTAAAGGACCTGGATCAGGTCCTTGACAGATAAGTTAAGGCAAGTTTCTCTTTATACTACATTAAAACTACCATTAACAAATATTTGTTTGTGACCAACCTAATGGCTTGATATTAAGTTGCTGAGACAGGACAAGTGCAGTTCTTGAACCAGCTGAGGCCTACAGAGCTCTGGCATTTTGCTGAGGCTATCCTTTGGACTTCATGGTGAAGACATGCAATTGTTTTAGACATAGGCCAGTAGACAAAATAGGACAATTCAGAGTGGCCTTGGCAACCAGCTAAGGATCTGATCCAGTGCCCACTGATGTCAATGGAAAGAATCCCACTGATTTCAGTGGGCGTTGGATCTGGCTTTAAAAGCACAGAGAGTAGCTTAATGAGCAATTCAGCCATACCTGACAGTTTAAATTTCCCATAAATTTCTTTGCATCAGTTATTCTTAAAACCATGAATGGGATGTTCTGAACACCTGAAAAATAATTCCAGTGAAGTTTATATTTTTTACCTCATATGTTTCTAGAAATTTATATAAAAAAAGAAGAAGAGCAATGTTCTCTGGTTTACAAAAAAAGGCAAGTACTTTATTTATCAATAGAATTACCAGCTGCTTTTTACACCATTGCCATGACTAAACAAATAGAATAAAATAAATAAAAGAGAATATAAAACCATATTACTCCAGTTGGTACCCCTGGACAACCCTTTGATTAAGTACAGAGTTAGATGTTTCAAGTATGGCACTTATATGAATAAGAGCAGAGAGAAGGTGACATATTCACAGTTAAAAACAATAAACTCTGTTCCTTTGGTATATTTGTCAGAAGATCATACGTAACTTGGCTGAACATTAATTAGTTCTATCTTATTTATGCACATCAGAGTAATTTTTTTTTTACAACTTACTGACAAATTTGGTAGATCCCAACTAGCATAAGATGATTAAGGTCTCTGGTGTGAACAGACAGACAAACAAAAATGGCAAAATTATATTCAGCATGATTGTTTTGTGTAATTGTTGTACAAAACTATGTTAGAAAATAGCTAATAATATATACCAGCAATAAGCTCTGTGACTCCAACAGACAAAAAAAAATCAGACATCCTTGATGATGAAAGTGCACAGACCTCCTGGTTGAGCTTATGGTCAAGTGCCTAACAGTGCAGTTAACCTCCTTTTAAAATGTGCTTGCAGTTGTATATTACAGAATTCCGCTAGAAAACAGCATCCTTGCAATTTTTTAGCTATAATCATTCTACATGCAATTACAACAATTAGTCAGACAGTCTCACCCGTAATCTCATCCTAATAATGACCAAAAAGCTGCTCCAGTCAAAAGATAATATTGGATAATCAGAAAACAGTAACTGTACTGTAAGGCCAGAACAAGCATGGTTTTACAGCTTTTCCTTCAGTCTTTTACTTAGCACTGCATTTTGTATCTAGTTCAGTAAGTCTCGTTCCAATACCTTAGTGGCTTTCTTGGTGGTTGATAAAATGCTTGCCTAAGCAATGTACCTTTCCCTAATGTTATCTGGGTCAGTTCCACCTGGCACAGTGTTTCAGTTCTGTAACAGCCTCACACATAAGCTGAGTCACTTGACTGAGTCCTGCCAAAGTTAGGTACGCTCATTCTTGGCAGGTCCTTGTTTCTGATTTCATATATGGATTTCCTTTTTGCTTGTACTCCTCTCACTGCCATTTTAATCTTTCTCCAGCCCAGGTGGTTCAGTTCTGCCAAATTGAGCACCACACAAATCCCACTCACTGCAAACATGAATACCAAGAAAACAGTCTTCTCAGTGGGTCTAGACACATAGCACTCCACTTCCTTAATGCAGGGGTATCTATCACATTCATACATGGAAGGGACATTAAATCCATACAGGAAATATTGTCCCACTAAGAACCCAATCTCTAGGGCATTTCGAAAAACCACCTGGATGATGTAAAATCTGGAGATGCCTTCTTGCCGCCTCATCTTCGACTTTGTAGTTCTGATGGCTGGGTTGGGGATTTCCTTCACCTCCAAGCAGTCTGGCTCTACTTCCTTGGTGGAGTTCTCGGTGTTCTGCAGCACTCCATTGACAATGGTATTCTTGATCTTCTTACTGTCCTCACGTTTCGTTGAGTCCTGATCTCTGTCCAAGGCGAGGAAGACGGTGGAGTACCTCCTCTCCCTCTGCTTAGCAGACTGGTGAACAGAGTACGTTATAAAGCAGAGGCTGGGGGTGCATACCATGATGATCTGGAACACCCAGTACCTGATATGAGAGATAGGGAATGCCTGGTCGTAACAAGCCTGATTGCAGCCTGGCTGCAGCGTGTTGCACACAAACATAGTTTGTTCATCATCGTAAACCGTTTCTCCTACGATGGCCACAATGAGTATCCTGAAGATCACCACAACGGTCAGCAGGATCCTGCAACAGAAAAGTTCGTCAGTGCACGCTGACCCTGCACACCTAGAGTGAGAGTGAAACGCCCGAAACCACAGCAGGCAGCAGCATGGCTGGATCTAACCGCTGGGGCTACTGGGAGCTGTCCGGTGCTGATCATGCACATAAACAGAGATCACAATGCAAGTGGCAAAGAAACGTTTGCTCTGATTTTTGTTTAGTCTAAAGGACAGTGCAAGCAGGACTGCTGTCCTGTGTGACTCAGGCTACATGATATTAAAGAGCAATGAAGAGATACACGCACGCACACTCATTGTAATCCTCAACTGGGAAAAGATCCTCAGCTCAAAGGGTGACTAGCTAGACCCCAGTTTTACCTGGCTTTTAAAAAAGCTTCACTATTTAGAATGTTGTAAATATCAGCCGAAACCAACACAAAGGGGAGAGGCGTTCAAAGGGCTTTAAGAAATTGATGTGTGTGTGTAGAAGGGGGGGTCGATCTCGCGACGGCACTTTATTTCCCAGAAGAGTCCTATGCCGGGACAACTTCTTGATTTGCTCCACAGGGAGCTAGAGGAGCGGGAGACACTTGAGGGCTGAAGTTTGCTCTAGTCTGGAGCATTTTTTTCTCCCTAACCCATGGCACACGCCTGGTTAGGACATTTCCTCCCTGCACTGGCACGGGCACATGGCAACTGCTCTCCGCCAGCACTTCCAGGAGAGGCTTAAGCTAGGTCCCCTTGCCTGCCCATGGATCCGAGGCAAAGCCCCTTTGTTCTTACCTCCCTATCATAGTCGAGTGCTGCTGCACGGCAGCTTCCAGGAGTCTCTCTAGGATGGTCCATTCCCCCATCGCTGTTCATCCGGAGACAAAGACTTTGGCCGCGCTGTCGCTTTCGGCTTTTAGCCCACCCCAGCGGAGCAAAGCAACGTGTGGGCAGGCGGCTTGGCCCGCGGGGGGGCTGGATGGCCCGGGCTGCCTGAGTGCAGCCCCGCAGCCCTTCCGCCTCGCCGGGCACGTCCCGCGGCTGGGCTCGGCCTGGACCCCCTGTGCCTGGGCTGTGCATGGGCAGGGAGGAAGGGTGGCTGTAATGTCTTGCCGCCTCTAATCGGCCTTTAAGTAGTCTCTGCTTGCGTCACAGCCCGGTCGGGGGAGAGCAGCCAGCAGCGGCGCTGGGATTTTCTCCGGGTTCTTATGAGGGGCAAGAGAAAGAAATCACTGGCACTTAAAAGAACTACATGGCGCTGGCGAGAGATTAATTTGGTGACCCAGGGATTCTTGATGAGCTGGGCTCCCGGGGGAAGCCCGCCGCGGGCAGCTAGCCCTAAGCAGCCCGAAATGCCGGGGGCAGGCAGAACTGGGGTCTTACCCAATCACACAGAGATTAAAACGGCTACACTAAGCACACAGGTAATGGACTGGAGTTAATTCGCCCTTCGAAGTATAGCACGCAATTAGATGCCACCAGGATCCCCCAGTGGAAAGCTTCCCTCGCAGGGAGTTCTCCTCTCCCCTCAGATTTCCTCTGTTGTCTGCCGAATCTATTTTAATAAATGTAACCTGCAGCTTTGTTGTATCCATTTCCCTCTGTGTGTCGGTCTCGGCTCACACGCCAGTGATTTAATAGCTGTGTGTTTGCATGTGCTGTGCCTGTATGCAGAGGAAATACCCCAAGTACGGGCAATGACTATTCATTGCCATTCCACCAGTCAGAGTTAACAGCGGAGGTAATGAGTGATGTAGCCACAGGGAAATTGTGTTAGGTCATCCTCAAATAAGGCATATTCACTGTTCAAACAGTACTCAGTTTGGACCAGAAAATAGTGTCTATGCTGGGTATTAATTTTAAAATTTGTTTTCTGATCTATGAAACAATTCGGGTGGGGGGGGGCGTAATTCTGGCTAACACCTAGTTTCCAGGTAGAAATGTACTTTAGGAATTGGAACGATTTGGTATTGTCTCAAAGTTTGGAAATATTTTCTGTATCTTACACAATGGCAGCGTTCTATAGCTATAGTTTTATATATTCTTATCTCTCAAGCTTGGAAGACACTGGAATTAATATGTAGGTTTTAGTTCTCAGTGGTTTTACGTCATTTATATAAATATTCATGAACAGCAAGAACTGAAATATACATATCCAGCATTTTCCAAGATTAAGGTTCTGTGTGCGGGAGTCTGCATATATATATTTACTAGTGGTGACACCAAAATATATGCAAATCATGTAAAAGTTATGTATTGTTTCCCAGACAAAATGCTTATAGTAGAATTAATCCATATAAATTACCATAGAATATTTTAGCTTGTTAACTATTTACATTTTAAATTTTGTGGATGCACTCAGAACTAGAGATACTACAGGAGGTTATTGCACAAAGATTTAATTGGCAAGAATTTGCGTTGACTGCCTTACACTCAAGTGATGAATCCAAGGCTGTTATTTATTTTTCCCTACCTGCTAAGTAAACCTTGACACCACATCACCCTGTTTTGAATTATTTTTAACTCACAAATTTCACAGAAAACCTAGTTAAGAAGTATTTCAGATAGCTTTATGGTACTATTGATCATATATCTACACCAATACAAGCCAGACTGCATTAGTCATAGAGCAAGTCACACTATTCACTGGAAATAATTGGGTCCTTTGTTTTTAGGAACCATTTCTAATTTGTGTAAAAAAATACTTTAAATATTTGATGAGTGATTGGGATGAAATCCAAAAGTAGTTTGTAAATCTTCAGCTATTCATAGTTTGCAGTCTGTTATTTAGGTGTGTAAATGATCAGTTAGGTCACGACACTGTTTCTGTTCCCTGAGTGGACAAGCAGAACTTTTTTTTGAAACTAGAACAACAATAAAAAATGAGGAATAGTGAATGCCCGTGTCTGCACAGAAATAGATAGATTTCCTCTAGCTGAAAATTGGATTTCCGTGATGAAGCATTCCATAATCCGGACCAAGTGGGTTTCTCTCTGCTGTTTGGAATTGGTAGGCACAGTGATGAATCATGGGCTTTTCTTCCCTTCCGCTGTATGTGCTCTACAGACTGATGTCCACACCTTGCACTGCCTTCACTTGAAGTACTGTGCAACTTCTAAACATATTTATGAAAAGGTGCTATTAGATACAGCAACAGAGCTACAGAAAAATCAACTCTGGCTTTGCCTTTTAAAACAAGCCTAACAACTAGTTAATTAACTACACCAACGGCTAACTGCCTCATAAGGGCCCAGTGGTGTCTGTCTGGAGATGAAACTGAAGATATATATGAAAGAAAGCAGAGGAGCCAGTCCACATTCACAGAGGAAGTGCCAATGTGTGAAGATAATACATACATACATACATACATACATACATACATACATACATACATACATATAGAATGCCAGTGATCCGTAATCCTGTACAGCAAGACCAAACAGCAGAGGAAAAGTCAGTCCATGGTCCAGATTGTCAAAGAAAGAAGAGAAATCCTTGTGCAAAGGCAAATATTGGTATTTATATAAAGAACAGCTATTCTCCAAACTTTCATGTGGACAAAAACCCATTTGCATGAATGGGCGCCAACAGTAAATTTAAAAAGAGCACAACATGATCAAACAGCCCTTTGGAATTCAAATGAATGGTCAACATATTGCTTGCTGTCTTAATCAGCTTTACTTAATGCAGTATGTCCAACTGTATGCCCCTTGGAAGGAGAAAAATGTCTAATTAATAAATACTATAAACCTCTAAAAGTGATCTGAAATAGCATTCAATATCAGTAATGGTAAAGGCCCAATAACTTGGGGCCTCCTGTGGCAGGTGCTGTGTCCTATTGTAAAGCAGGGAATGTCCCTTTTCCAATGCTATACAAACTCCATTTTCACTTGTAAGACATTGGACCTTAGCCCTGAGCATGAATATTGCCCACTTGGCACCTCAGACCAGGCTAATTTAAGGAAGGTAATTCTACACTTGTTGGAAAGACAGAAAGGTTTTCATGGCATTATATAAACTAACAAACAAACAAAAACAACCACCAGCGTGCCAGCTGTTTGAAGTTCACAGTAGCTTGATATGTCTGAGGGTGTCTTGTATTCACATACCACCTAGTGCTATGAAACCCAGACCCCAGTTGTGGCTTTTAGGCATTACCACAATACAAATAAAAATAATAAATGGTGGAGTTGGCAGAGTGTAGGTGCAACAGTGAAAGGTGTATGATAAAAGCAAATGTTTACATTCCCACAATTGACCACATACATATCAGAAATACCCAAATATAGACTTACTTGATAATTCATTTGTTTCACAAAGTAATTAGTCAAATTAATCATGATGGCTAGAGACCGATGTTGGGAAGGAAAAGTTGCAGGCAGGGGAAAATTCCACAGTTTCTACAGTCTTTGTCTTAGGTTTTATACCAATTCACTGAATACATCAGCCTGTTGTGAAGCCAGGATCTGCAGCCTAGCAGACTGCCCAGAATGCTAGGGATGTATGTTATGCTGGCTGTGGCACTCCTGTTAGTAAATCATCCTACATTTCATTCACAAGCAGCTAGGATTAACAAAGCTTTATCCCATGGCTTACAAAAACAGTTTCTTTATGAAGCAACAATATTGGTTTCCAACAAGATCAGATGTGCCCTGTGTAATATTTTGTTAATTGTGTACAAAGAGTATAAAAGCAACATACTTCCTTAGGAACAGTTATGGTTTTTTATAGAAGAAAGCAAAATTCAGTACAAACTCTCCTCTGTTTCTGATGGTAGCTCAAGCAACCCCTACAAAAACAACAATAAGTCAAAGCCTGTTTGGAGCTCATGCTTCTACAATATGAATGTTAAAATAAATAATAAGAATATAGATTGGATGGATTTTGGATTAGGTTTGGAGAGTGAGATTGATTGTTTCCTCAGTTTAGATGCCAAACTGAGGTTAATCTGTCTCTAAGAAGCTATAGGCCAGATTCCCTTTCAGAGAAATCCAGCCGCTTTGCACTGTACCAGTACTGCAAAGGGTCCAGAGAGCAGCCAGAGTTCTCCAGCTGGGGATTCCTCCTGAAAAAGGATGACCACACTGGGAGACAGGGGCTCCTACCCTACACCCAATGTAGGTGACATATCAGAGTGGGCTAGGAAATATGGCATGAATGGAGAGCAGTGACTTCTGGGCATTTCCAGCAGGCAGCTGACTTCTTGGGGGCCATACATTAGAGCATCTCGCAAACTGCTATAATCTATGCTGGGGAAAGCCCCAGAGTTCACGTCCTGCAACCAGCTACTTGTACAAGTCATCCTTCCCTACTACTCTGTCCAATGGCAACTGGACACACCAGTGAGCCTAGGCCAATAAATCTTGAAACAATATTTATTTTAAAAAAATACTGTCCCATGGACTATTTTTATTTTTATTTATTTGCAGCAGCAATGTGATATTACAGCAAATAGATGAATGCTTCACTAAGAATCAAAGAAGCCATGGTGACTTCTTATATTTCACTTTTACATGAAATCATGATTTTCATTGCTACTGTTAAGCTTCAGAGACCCCAGAGATATGCATTAACTATATGCAGCAAGAGACATTTAAACATTTGCAAGTTATTAACTAGAGTGTGGAAAAGAGAAACCCTTATCAGACATACCTGTTTGTTGCCTTCATTATGCTTTGTAATTGGACTTCATAACTGGGCTGACTGATGAGATTTTTTTCAGTATTACTTTTATGAAACAGTAGAACTTTCTGTTCTACTGTTTTGTAAGGCCTTATACACGCCTAGACAAACAGATACTATCACCAACAGTACCCCATAAACCTTGTGCTATGTCAACGTGCCACTGTGAGTCAGAGGTGTGCAGCTGGAGCTGGAAATTTGAAAGATTGTTTTTACAAGCACTTCTTTTCTGATAGTATTTGGTATAATCCACAAAGGCTAAGTAGTTAGCTGCTAAACAGAAAACGCCCATCTAAGACCTCTCCTAGCCATCTGCTCTGCTGTTTTTTTCATTTGGTGCCATGTGTGTATTAATGAAATGATTGCATCAGATTATATCTTTTATTCATAAAATCATCTAGGTCATCTGCTTCCATCTACATTTTTTCTCTCATGAAATGAACATTTGGGTGTAGATTCTCCCCTCATTGTATGCAATTAGTCCTAACAGCAATCAGCATTACATGTGAATATTAAGAAAGAAGCTCTTTTGTGTCTTCATTCAGTCTAAGTCCCTTCAAAAGCCAAGAGGCTTATCTTCAAAATCACACTGGGTGCACCTCTTCTCCCACCCCTATAATTTTAAAGTGACAGACTTCCCAAAAGAACAACTTCAAGAACTGGTGGTAACCTCTATCCAGAGTATTGTCAATGGCAATGTAAGCTTTTCTACATTACCTTGCCACTTCGCCCTCAATGAGAAGGCAGTTCCTTCTCCATGCTTTGTGAGTCACTGGCCTCAAGAGTGCCAAGGACTGCCAACTGTGATGGTGGTTTTTGAGATGTGAATGATATGCACCTGGTATTTTTTCACGTGTCAGAGTTAATCACTTGAAATCTATAAGGTGCTAACATACCCCAGTGGTGAAGTCTTTATACACGCCTAGACAGACAGATACTACCACCAACAGTACCCCATAAACCTTGTGCTATGTCAACGTGCCACTGTGAGTCAGAGGTGTGCAGCCGGAGCTGGAAATTGCCAGACATAAAGTGTAATTTGGTGACAGAAACAAGTAGAGCACTGGATGAAGAATGCAAAGAAGTTTATATGAATATTCATACACATTTTTATGGAGTTTAGTTTTCCAGTTTTCACGCCTCATATAAGTATTCCAGAAAATAAGTTTAGTAGCAGAAATACTTAATGGAAGGTGTGGATTTTAAGTGACTATTCCTGGAAAGTGTATTTCAAATAACTAAATGTGAGTGTTTTTACTGGAACCCTGAATCTGAATTATACTCTTTTAGTTGGGGAATATTCTGTGCCCTGTATACACAGTCAAAATAGCTCAAATCTTAATAGTAAGTGCTCACAATGAACAGCTCATGAACAATCCAGAATTATTATCAGAAATTATCTGGCAAATAATTTTCAATTACAAATACATCTATGGTATGCAGGTCCAATTACTGTAATATCTGGGCACTGGGAAAGGTGATCTGTTTGCAGACAATTTGCAGTTAGAAAGAGGTACAATTCATCAAATAAAAGGGTGATGAATCATTTCCCCAAACTTTGAAGCAAGCTAAACTTTCGCACCTTAAATTTTGATGTCAATGAGCTAAACCCTCAGCTGGAGGAAATTGGCACAGAGCCATTGACTGCAATGGATTTGTGTCTGTTTTTATTATTTGGCCCCACAGGAGTAAATTTTATATTTCTTATGAGCAAATCTAACTTGGGTTCTAATTACGGCCCACACTAAGATTCTTTATTCATTAAAGTAAGAAAACCTTTCAGAAATGCCTTGGGCATGAAATAGTATAAAGGACTATATACAATTTAATAAGTTAAATAATAACTACTCCTTATGTTCTAAAGATGCCAAGTAATGTGCACCTAGTATGGTAATGACAAATTCAACATGAATTGAAAGCAAGTTTTCATTGAGGAAAAATTGACTCACTCCATAGAGACTGTTGTCTTAAAGAAACACACACAGAAACAAATGCAGCACTGATCAGATGCATTATGGGTGAAGAAGTCTCCTTCCTCAGATTCTTGAGGTCTATCTGGGGTCAGAGCCCAGATACCATACTTGAGACTTGATTGGGTCATTGGTCTGACCCAATATGGTAAATCATATATTCCTATTTTCCTTTTTCTTGTGAATCAAAGGAGTTATGATTAGTAATCAAAATGAACTTGACTTTTTCTTTTTAAAACCCGGGGGTGAAATCCAGGCTCCACAGAAGTCATTGGCATAATTCTCATTGACTTCAGTGAGACCAGGATTTCAAATCTCTCTGAGAATCTAATCTACAGCTGTGCTTTTAAAAATCTCCAATGGCAAAATACTAGGCAGATAAAATTAATGAATGCTACAGAACACCCAGAATAGGAGCAGATAAGGCCAAATGATGAGAACACACAGCCTTGTGTTCTTAATTAAGCTCTGTGTAGCTTTTGACTTCTCTCCTAGGCTTCTTGCACCAGTAGGAAAAAAGTGCAATTGTTTGTGATGCAATATTTCACTATAAATTCATTCACATGAAACATTTCTTTTGGATCTAATGCTTTGCTTTACCTTGTCTTCTTTCTTCTCCATTCAAATGCTGAATCCCTAGATGCTCCCAGCTGCTTTCGATTCAGTGCCGTGATGTATGGCAGAATTAATTTCCTTTGTTTTGATTGTTACACCACCATATGTCTTCAGTATTCCTGGTGCCTCCCTTTTATCTCCCCCCTCATCTCACCAGTCTCAGTAGAGAATTTACATTACATTAAAGCAGTCCATTGAAGCTGTCCATTGAAATAACTAGGGGAGTGCAGTGATTGATTTGAAAGTAAAGTAAACTACTTTTGTGAACTGGAGTGAAAAGCAGGAGCTGAGTAAGGAATCCTGTTTTTACTTTTTAAATCTTTCTGTTGTTCAGAAATTCTGCAGCTAGAAAGTGTAGGGGAGAAAAGTAATTTATTTCATATCTGTAATCCTAATGAGTGTTTGTTTACATTATTGTATCATCCCACAAAATGTAATAGCTATTGTTTTTTGAAACATGCTCTAGTATTTAATATAGAATTCCATCCCTACTATAGAATTTTATGGAAAGGTTGGAAAAAAGTACATAGGAAGGATATTATTGTATTCTATAGGATATATAGAACCTTAATGGTTTAACTGCTATTAAATTCTGTAGGAATTTATGGGGTGGGATTCTAGTTAGGATAGAAGGACAAAAAAAAATGCTATAATTTTTATTTTTCTTGATTTAGTTACCAAGCCCCTAGTCATCCCTCCCTGGGCCTGCATGCAGCAGGAACGCTCCATATAGAACTCACACACACACGAGGAAGGGGTGAAGGGGTCAGCCTTCTATCGGCCCTACTGAAAGCTCTCACTGGATCTGTGGAAGATGGCAAGCCAGGAGAGGAGTAGCTGGGATGTGGACAGGGCAGGGGTATTGTGCAGGTGCATCATCCCCTAGCCTAGGGCTGTGTGTGAATTTTGCATGAACCCCAGCCTGTCCAGTGAAGACTGTCCATTAGGTGGGTTCTGAACCCAGCCTCTGGCTAGAGAATTCTTGGTAGGGAGACACCACTGGCGTCATGCCACCAAAGACTGGGGAGGTTGACAGAGATACAGAGCAGTGAAGATAGTCCTAACCTGCCATGGATCCTCTGGGAGCCAGAGCCCTGGCCTGTTCCCCTGGAGGTTGGAAGGGAAAAGCCTTCTCTCAAGCTCCCAACTTGGGAGGAAACTTAGCAAAGAGAACAGCACAGATTTCTTCCTCTTTAGCCTCTCCCTTGGGTATTCCCACAGCATGGGGAGATCAGGCCCTACTCTTCATTAAAGGTAAAAAATTCATAAACAATTCAATTTAAAAACAGTTTAAACTACGCACGTACCCATGGTCAGACAGTGGCTCACTTTGGGAATGGAGACATTTTAAAGGTACAGGGATAAATTCTGCACCCTGTTATACTGGTGTAAATATTGAGAAAGTTACTCCAAATTTAGAGCCTATTCCAAAGTTCATTGAAATTAACAAGAGTCTTTTCATTGACTTCAGTAGGCTATTGATCAGGCGCCTACATAAAAGATGACTTTCCCCATTTCCTTGATATATTTTCCAGTTTAAGGATTTCCCCCCCCTCATTCTTAAAGTGAATTTAAGGATTATGAAAGATGCCAGAGTGAGATCCGTGAAGAATGAAGTCTCCTTTAATCCACAGAAAAGGTACAGCATAGGTAGAAGCTGTACAATCCTACACACATATGCCTTATCTCTGACCTGGCAGGACCACATCTAGAGCCTTAGAAGGTAGCTTAACTTGTTTCATTGCTTACTTCTCATCCTTTCTGTTCAGACCATTAACAAGGCAGGCTGTTTGTGCTGAGTGTGATGGTGATTTTTGTGGTGTTGGGCACATACTATGAGTTGTATGATATGAATGAAACTAACAGAGACAGCTGATTTAATTCATGCTGGTCACCGATGTTAACAACTTTCATTCCATTTCAACTTCTCACATTCAAACAAGTGACCTAGGGCTGGCTCTAAAGCCCATTGAACTCAGTGGGTTGAGAGTCAGGCCCCGAGAGCTGGAAACTTTCACATCCCAATGCTCATCCCTTAGATCGTCTTGTTGTACCAACAGTGAGAATATTTAGTAGAGAATTCCCAGGATGGCAGTGGGGAGGCCCAAGCTTTTATTCCACTAATAGCTACGCTGATTTAAAATCCAAAATGTCAGTTTTATTCAGATGTATACAGGCCCTAAAGCAAAGTTAAGATATTTATGATTGTATTGTTGAGACTCAAGAAATACTCTTAATAATTAAATAATGGAAATCAATTATGATACTCCACTCTCTCTACCCAACAGGGACTGAAGTGTCCATGTCTGGATTTTGTGATAATCTTTACTTTATGAAATACCCTGAAGCTAATTCACTTCTGCCAAAATCTAATAGAAGTCACTGATATTTCTTGAAAGAACATTTCTGATGGGGAGAAAGAAGCAAGAGAGAAAGATTTAAGAGTGCTACACAACAGTTGATTGGAGCACTTATTTCCTAATGAAACATTGCAAAGCACACAGAAATATTCAGGATATATTTCTGCGTGTTTTTCTTTAAGAAAAGCAGCATTATGCATGATGTTGCCATGGTATCGGAAGTTACACTTAATTTTTCTAGATAGCAAAGAAGCCCACGTAATTTCACACATAGGTCGCAATTGCTCAAGGGCTGCATTGATTTACACATGTCCTATGCAAATTTGTCCTCATTTTTTAGCTGAGTGTTTATTTTAACATTTAGACTTAGAAACTCCTTTTTGTAGCTGGTTGTGAGTCCTTTCACACTTCTCTGTAACAAACTGGTGACTACCTTCCTGTGAGGAATGTAACTGAACTGTGGATGATTCACAGAAAAAACACACTGTACCTGATAAACAGCTGTTCCATAACTTGCTTACATTAAAGCCACGTCAACTCTAGGAAATTTCACAAAAGCTTCTCTTCCAATCTAACCAGTGGAAGTCAGACTGTGAAGAAGGCAGTACTGTCTCTACCCTGTCCAGTTCAACGGTAGTTCTGAGTAGCTGAGGGACATTGTCAAGGGCAGAACTGGAATACACTGGTGACAGGGATTCCAGAGTTGTGCAACAGTCCCGGGTGGACCACTTTTGTTGATGTGGCTTAGAACCACCTTCTCCCTCCCGCTTCCAGGTCTTACGCATAGTGCAGTTTAACTGGTCCCAGGGATCTGGCCCTTAAAAACCTGAAGAACAGTGAGACTGGTGAGTTTCCAAGATACAATAAAAGCAGTGCAATATATTAACACTGAGAAAGACAATACTTAGTACATGGATAGCATGAGCATGAAAGAGTCATTTATAGATTGTGACCAGACTTTATTATTCCATATTCATCCATTTCACTAATGCTTTGCTCTAGAAGCTACCTTGGGGTATAGATTCATTTTCTGTTTTTGGAGTCTCTTTAACAAGAGAAAAAGGCATGCAGATAATTTTTTTCCTTCAATGGAACATTCCTACTTCCTACCTTCACAGCCCCTTCATCACGGTTGACTCATTTAGTAAAGGAAAGTATGTTGGAATTCCCTTTCCAGCACAACAGTGCAACTACTTGTCCTTTCAGAGTGGGTCACTGCAGAGTAAAGAGCTGCACACCCTCTCCACCTGATAAACACCAAATGTGTTGTGTCCGTTATGTTCTTCCATTCCCTGCCAGTTTTAGTGTGTGGATACATTAGATATTTTTCCTTAAAATTGCTAGCACCAGTGGAGTTGGATTGTGGTAATAATAGTGGAAAATTTTAGAGGAAAATGTCTAGTGTGTACTGAGTGCTCATGTTAAGAATTGCCTGAGGAAGCCACTTGCAGTACACAAAAACAAGTTTTATTGGTCCTACAAAACCCAGGAGTTATGTCACATGTTCTTCAGTGCCATCTACTGGCACCTTATCTGTTTACATATATACAGAAACTGAGTACTCCTGTAACAATGTAGACAAGGCCTTAGAGATCAGGCCTGAGAATCAAACCCAAGTCCTTTATGGAAGGATACTTGTCTAACTACAGGGCACCAAGGCTTTTAAACTTGCCATCTTAGTAGTTGTGACTGGGGTTCCAGGAAGCTACAATGAAGTTACTCAATTAGTGTAAATTGCAAAGAACGGGGCAGACAATCCTCAAAGCTGGTGGTAATTCCAATACTTAGATTTACCAATCCAGCACAAAACAGCTTCTATAATACCTTACTGGTTACCCAGAAAACAACAACACAGTTCCTTTAAAAATGACAAGGATTCCGGTGGCACCTTAAAGACTAACAGATTTATTTGGGCATAAGCTTTCATGAGTAAAAAATCCTCTTCTTCAGATGCATGAAGTGAAAATTACAGATACAGACATAAATATACTGGAGAAGAAAGTTATCTTAAAAGTAGAGAACCAGTGTTGACAAGGCCAATTCAGTCAGGGTGGATGTGGTCCACTCCCTATAATTGATGAGGAGGGGTCAATACCAAGAGAGGGAAAATTGGTTTTGTAGTTAGCCAGCCACTCCCAGGCCCTATTCAAGCCCAAATTAATGGTGTTAAGTTTGCAAATGAATTGTAGCTCTGCAGTTTCTTTTGAAGTCTGTTTTTGAAGTTCTTTTGTTGAAGGATGGCTACTTTTAAAGCTGTTATAGAATGTCCAGGGAGATTGAAGTGCTTTCCAACTGGCTTTTGTATGTTACCATTCCTATCGTCTGATTTCTGTCCATTTATTCTTTTAGGTAGAGACTGTCTGGTTTGTCCAGTGCACATGGCAGAGGGGCATTGCTGGCACATGATGGCATATATCACATTAGTAATGTGCAGGTAAATGAGCCCCTGATGTGTTTGGGTCCTCTGACACTGTCGCTAGAGTAGATATAGGGACAGAGTAGGCAAAGGAGTTTGTTACAGAGATTGGGTCATGGTTAGAGTTTCTGTGGTGTGGTGTGTAGTTGCTGGTATTTGCTTCAGGTTGGGGGGGCTGTCTGTAAGCGAGGACTGGCCTGCCTCCCAAGGTCTGTGAGACTGAGGGCTCATTTTCCAGGATAGGCTGTAGAACACTGGTGATGCGCTGGAGAGGTTTTAGCTGGGGGCTGTACGTGAAGGCCAGTGGTGTTCTGTTATTTTCCTTGTTGGGCCTGTCCCATAGTAGGTAACTTCTGTCCCATAGTAGGTCTTACTCTGTCAGTCTGTTTCCTCGGTTCCCCAGGTACTGTAGGTTTAAGAATGCTTGATAAAGATCTTGTCTCTGTCTGAGGGATTGGAGCAAATGCAGTTGTATCTTAGACAATGGATCATGTGATGTGGTCTGGATGAAAGCTGGAGGCATGTAGGTAAGTATAGCAGTCAGTAGGTTTCCAGTATAGGGCGGTGTTTATGTGACCATCACTTATTTGCACTGTAGTGTCCAGGAAGTGGATCTCTTGTGTGGACTGGCCCAGGCTGAGGTTGATGGTGGGATGGAAATTGTTGAAATCCAGGTGGCATTCTTCAAGGGCCTCCTTCTTATGGGTCCATATGATGAAGATGTCATCAATGTAGTGCAAGTAGAGGAGATGTGCTGGGAACGAGAGCTGAGGAAGTGTTATTCTACGTCAGTCATAAAAATGTTGGCATACTGTGGGGCCATGAGGGTACCCACAGCAGTATCACTGACTTGAAGGTATAAGTTGTCTCCAAATCTGAAATGGTTGTAGGTGAGGACAAAGTCACAAAGTTCAGCCACCAGGTGTGCCGTGGCCTTATCAGGGATACTGTTCCTGACAGCTTGTAGTCCATCCTCGTGTGGAATATTGGTGTAAAGAGCTTCTACATCTATGGTGGCCAGGATGGTGTTTTCTGGAAGATCACCAATGCATTGTAGTTTCCTCAGGAAGTCGGTGGTGTCTCAAAGATAACTAGTACTGCTGATAGCATAGGGTCTGAGGAGAGAGTCCAAATAGCCAGATAATCTTGCTGTAAGAGTGCCAATGCCTGAGATGATGGGGTGTCCAGGATTTCCAGGATTATGGTTCTTGGGTAGCAGATAGAATACCCCTGGTTGGGGCTTTAGGGGCGTCTGTGTATATTTGTTCCTGTGCTATATCAGGGAGTTTGTTGAGCAGATGTTGTAGTATCTTTTGGTACCCCTCAGTGGAATTAGAGGATAGCGGCCTGTAGAATGTGGTGTTGGAGAGTTGCTTGGCAGCCTCTGTTCATAATCTGACCTGTTCATGCAGCAGGACATGCTACAGCAGGTGCTACACCTCTGATACTTAGTTCCCTTAAAGCAACCCAGACTCAGGTCTCCACCCAGACACCCAAGTCAAATATGATGAGGATTACTGAAAATCTTATTCATCATATAAGAAAGTTCTACCAACGCCAAAGGATCGGACACATTACCTCCTAGGTTAAGGAATATTTCAGTTCTTACCCAAATACACACTTACAGACAATTCTTATTAACTAAATTAAAATTTATTTTAAAAGAAAAAAGAGAGAGAGAGTATGGTTTAAAGATCAATATACATACAGACAGGAGTACAGTTCTGAGATCAGATTCATAGTACAGATGGTGAGATTTGTAGTTGCAAAAAGTTCTTTCAGAATTAGTCTATAGGTTATAGTCCAGTGTTCATATTCAGAGTGATCCAGATAGGACTGGAAATCTTAGTCTTATGACTTAAGTTTCCCCTGCATGAAGCATCAAGCAGATCTGAGATGAAAGGATCAGGCCCCAAGAGACTTTAATAGAGTTTTCTAGCAGCCTCTTGACCATATAGTCCTGGGTGAACAATAGGCTTTTGATGTAACCTATTTCCCAAACATCACCAGAACGACATGGATTAACCTAAGGTGTTTTATCCATTAAGCCATTTATCACAAACTTTAAAGAGATATATAGAGAATTACACTATTTCACCTAAAATTAATCTAAATGTTAATATTCCCTTTTGATCTCTGAATCAATAGCTTTGGAATAGACAGGAACGATCTGTTTACATGACTAACATCTAAGAAGATAGAAGTAAACACTTAGGCCTTGTCTACACTACAGAGTTGCAGCGCTGGTGAGGGGGTTACAGCGCTGCAACTTAGGATGTGTACACACCTGCACAGCACGGCCAGCGCTGCAACTCCCTGGTTGCAGCGCTGGCCGTACACCCGGTCGAGCCTCGGGTGTAGAGGATCCAGCGCTGGTGATCCAGCACTGGTCATCAGGTGTAGACACTCACCAGCGTTTTTGTTGACCTCCGTGGCATAAGCAGGTATCCCAGCATACCTGAAGAAGCCTCTCTGGTAATCAAGCAAACTCCACTGCCCTGGGCTCACCTGACCCCTCCTTTAAATGCCCCGGGAATTTTAAAAATCCCCTTCCTGTTTGCTCAGCCAGGTGTGGAGTGCAATTAATCTATCAATCACTCAGCGACCATGCCTCCACGCACCAAACAAGCCCCAGCATGGACCAATGCAGAGCTGCAGGATCTCATTAGTGTTTGGGGAGAGGAGGCTGTGCAAACACAGCTGCGCTCCAGAAGGAGAAATTATGATACGTATGGGCAGATATCGCAGTCCTTGATGAGAAGGGGCCATGAACGGGACGCCTTGCAGTGCAGGGTAAAAATTAAAGAGCTGAGGAGTGCTTACTGCAAAGCCCGTGAGGGAAATCGCCGCTCAGGAGCTGCCCCCACAACCTGCCGGTTTTACAAGTTGGATGCCATACTTGGGTGTGACCCCACTGCAAATATTAGGAGCACGATGGAGAGTTCAGAGCAGGGAGAAGTGGGGGAGTTTGTAGAGGACCGAGACAGTGAGGCTACTGGCGTGGAGGGAGACACCCCGGAGTCCCAGGAGGCATGCAGCCAGGAGCTCTTTTCAAGCCCGGAGGAGGCTAGCCAGTCGCAGCAGCTGGAAGCTGATGTTGAAGAGGAAGCTGAGGATTGTGATTGGGGTAAGTAGATTTCTATGTTTTGGGAGAGGAGGATTTTGGTTATGGCTGCCTGCATGCATGCCTAAACGTGGAATAGCCCATTGATTTGCTCTATCACGTCTCTGTAATCTGCCTTGGTAATCTCTTGAAATGTTGCTGCAAGAGCGTTTGCAATTTGCTTTCTCAAATTGATCGGGAGAGCCATCGTGGTCCTTGTCCTGGTCAGGCTAACTCGTCCGATCCACTGTGCAGCGAGGGGTGGGGGGACCATGGCTGCACACAGGCGAGCTGCATAGGGGCCAGGGCGGTATCCACATTCCTGTAGAAGACCCTCCCTTTCTTCCCAGGTAACACGCAGCAATGATATGTCTGGCAGTAGGAAACCCTGTGGAGAGTTTAGGGATAATTGAGTGCAGGGCGCCAGGTTCGCGTTTCCCCAGCCCATGGCGCTCTGTTTTTAACCCCCCCCTTCCCAGCACGTAGGCAGCCATGCGGTGTGCTCCTGTGTTCCCCACATCCCTTCCAAGCAGGCATCCAGCCCCGCGGTGTGCTCCTGTGTTCCCCGTCCCCCCTTCGAAGCAGGCATCCAGCCCCGCGGTGTGCTCCTGTATTCCCCACACCCCTTCCAAGCAGGCATCCAGCCCCGTGGTGTGCTCCTGTGTTCCCCGCACCCCTTCCAAGCAGGCATCCAGCCCCACGGTGTGCTCCTGTGTTCCCCGTCCCTCCCTCCAAGCAGGCATCTAGCCCCGCGGTGTGCTCCTGTGTTCCCCACACCCCTTCCAAGCAGGCATCCAGCCCCGTGTTTCTCCCCCGCCCCCCCCGTCACCAGCAGGACGGCGTGAACGCGGACCAAAGAAACCCCCCCCCAAGCAGCTAGCTCACCACCTTCCTGTTCACTACTGTCCCCTCTTCAGGACACCAGCTACCTCCTGTACCCATTGCTGATAAACCCCAGTGACCCACTGGTCAATTCCCACTCCCAAGGGGAAATCGGGGGAAAACCACTCACCCCATTGCTCGCCATGACTTAGCTTGCCTGCCCTCTCTGTGTTATGTGAGGTATGTGAGAAGGATGCTACCAAAAGTCTAAAAAGTCCTTCACCAAGTGATAATAAACAATGTAGCCTCTGTGTATTACATGGTTCTATCTCTCTTTTTTCTAGTGACCTTGACTGCTGCAGCCGGATTACCGGCCTCACATAGGTTACAGAACTTGAGACGGAATCCTAGAAAATCAAAAGAGGAATTGATAAAATCTGTTATGAGCCACTACAACAGAGAAAGTAGGAAGACAGAGGAATGGAGAGAGAAGACCTATGAATGGATAAGCAGTGTACATGAATGGAGAAAGACTGTACATGAATGGAGAAAGAGTGTACATGAATGGAGGCAAACAGAAAGCAGGAGAAAGGAATTGTCTGCCAAAAAAACCACAAAGCAGATGATAAGCCTCCTGGCTCGCCAAACTGAATCTTTCGAGTCTCTTGTAGCCATGCAGACAAATATGTACCGTGGTAACCCACAGCCCTCCCAAAGCCCTCTTCCTTGTTCCCCAGTATTTCCACAAAACAACTTTCTCCAGCAGCCAGTTCCGTATTATCCCCAGCTGCCCCAACACCTGTAAGATCACCTACCAGCCCTGATAACTATAATTCTTACCCTGTTCACTCCACCCCCATTATTCTGCAGCATAGTAATCCTGAAGTGCAGCAGACAGTGAATATTGATCAAAATAGGACATATTCAAACCTGTAAATGTACAGTCCACCACCCCAACCCCCTTGCCTGTTATGTACTGTATGTTGAATAAAGTTTTTTTTTTCTATTTCTTTCACTACGTTTTATTGTTGCTGGAAGTGGTAAATATTACACACCAAGGTAAAGCAAAGCACATCAAATGCATCAAACATTACTGCTGGCTGTCAGCATCAAATTGCTCCCTTAAAGCATCCCTAATCCTTGAAGCCCTTTCCTGGGCCTCCCTGTTAGCCCTGCTCTCTGGCTGAGCAAACTCATCCTCCAGGCGTCGAACCTCGGAGGTCCATTCCTCACTGAATCTTTCACCCTTCCCTTCACAAATATTATGGAGGGTACAGCACGTGGATATAACAGCGGTGATGCTGCTTTCCACCAAATCTAGCTTCCCATAAAGACAGCGCCAGCGAGCTTTCAAACGGCCAAAAGCACACTCCACAGTCATTCTGCATTGGCTCAGCCTGTAGTTGAACCGGTCCTTGCTCCTGTCAAGCTTCCCTGTATACGGTTTCATGAGCCATGGCATTAAGGGGTAAGCGGGGTCTCCAAAGATCACAGTGGGCATTTCAACGTCCCCTACTGTGATCTTGCGGTCTGGGAAAAAAGTCCCGGCCCTCAGCCTCCTGAACAGAGAACTGTTCCGAAAGATGCATGCATCGTGCACCTTTCCAGGCCATCCTGAGTAAATGTCAGTGAAACGCCCACGGTGATCCACAAGCGCTTGCAGAACCACAGAGAAATACCCCTTGTGATTAACGTACTCTGATGCCAGGTGGGGTGGTGACAGAATAGGAATATGCGTCCCATCTATTGCCCCTCCACAGTTAGGGAACCCCATTTCTGCAAAGCCATCCACAATGTCCTGCACGTTCCCAAGAGTCACAGTTCTTCTTAGCAGGGTGAGATTAATGGCTGTGCAAACTTGCATCAGCACCATTCCAACGGTAGACTTTCCCACTCCAAACTGGTTCGCCACCGATCGGAAGCAGTCTGGAGTTGCCAGCTTCCAGATTGCAATAGCCACCCGCTTCTCCACTGGCAGGGCAGCTCTCAATCTCGTGTCCCTGCGCCGCAGGGTAGGGGTGAGCTCAGCACACAGTGCCATGAAATTGGCTTTTCTCATCCAAAAGTTCTGCAGCCACTGCTCGTCATCCCAGGATTGCAGGACGATTTGATCCCACCACTGAGTGCTGGTTTCCCGAGCCCAAACGCGCCGATCCACGGAGCTGAGCACGTCTGTTACTGCTACAAGCAATTTACTGTCTTCATAGTGAGGCAATTCAATATCATCGTCTGACTCCTCACTCTCACTGTCACTGTCACTCTCACTCTCATTTTGCAGCTGAAGGAATAGCTCCACTGCCAAGTGCGATGTGCTGGCAACGTTCCTCAATAAGGTCGTCAGCTGCTCAGGATCCACTTATAACAAAAATCGCAGAAAAAGCGCTGTAGAATCACAATGCTGCCACACTGCTCGGAATGTGTACCAAAGCACCACGGGGCGTTGGAACAGGAAGCGGAAAGACAATCACACTTCCTTCCCCTTCCCACAAGCCACAGCGCCGAAATGGGACGAAGCGCTCTGTGGGATAGCTGCCCACAATGCACCACTCCCAACAGCACTGCAAGTACTGTTAAATGTGGCCACACTGCAGCGCTGGTTGCTATAAGTGTGGCCACTCTGCAGCGCTGGCCCTATACAGCTGTTCTAACACAGCTGTAACTACCAGTGCTGCAAAAGCATAAGTGTAGACATACCCTTAGTATCATCTCTAATTCTCTAACACTACAAGTTTCAAAGTTCTAGCCTATCTAACATGGAATGGCCCTAATTAGCATTTACATAGTTTTCTAATGGTTGAATCTGGGTCATTTATTCTGCAGGGTGCTTAACCCTTTTTGGCCATGCATCATAGTAGTATAGACTTGTATAAATAAAATAATAAAGATCTCTACACTACATTTTCAGATATGATTATTGATTGCAGGTGCTTCCATTTTTGGGTGCCCAACCTGAGATGTCTGAAATGACCCAGTACTTTCTAAAAGCCAGACACTTTCAAGGTGTCTGAAGTTGGACGCCTAAAATTTGAGGAAGCTGAAATCACTAGTGGCTTTTGAAAGTTTAGGCCCTCCCAACCCTTAATTCAGAGTATAAAATTGTTAGTACTGTAGCCTTTGCACACAGAAACTTGCCATTCAATTCACTTATATGCAGATAAGAACTTTAGGATCTATCTCTAATGGGTTGAATCACAGAAAACCCCCTTGGGAACTGACACCTGATGTGCTGAAAGTACCTCTGAATCCATTTTCCCTGGCAGCTTGGGACTTCATTGCCCTGCCTGGTTGTGCCAGACATGCTAGCCTGCTCCAAACTCAGACCAAGGTCTGAACCACGTCCCCCCAAAACAGCTTTAGAAGTGCTCCTGTCTCCAGCACTCAGATGCCCAACTCCTCATAGGGTCCAAACCCCAAATAAATCCATTTTACTCAGTATAAAGCTTATACAGGGTAAACTCATAAATTGTTCACCCTCTATAACACTGATAGAGAGATATGCACAGCTGTTCCCCCCCAGCTATTAATACATACTCTGGGTTAATTAATAAGTAAAAAGTGATTTTATTAAATACAAAAAGTAAGATTTAAGTGGTTCCAAGTAACAGACAGAATAAAGTGAATTACTAAGCAAAATAACACACACAAGTCTACGCCTAATACAATAAGAAAGTGATTACAGAGGAAATCTCAACCTCAGATGTTCCAGTAAGCTTCTTTTACAGACTAACCTCCTTCTAGTCTGGGTCCAGCAATCACTCATACCCCTGTAGTCACTGTTCTTTGTTCCAGTTTCTTTCAGGTATCCTTTGGGGGGGAAGGGGGGAAGGCTACCTCTTGAGCCAGCTGAAGACCAAATGGAGAGGTCTCCCAGAACTTTACATAGTTTGTCTCTTGTGGGTGGAAATGTCTCCCTCCCCCTGTGTAGAATCCCAGCTACATAGACATGGGCAAGTCACATGAGTATGCATGACTTAGTTCTCTACAGGGACATTCCCAGGAAAACTCAGATGTGGATTGGCATCTATCAAGGTTCATTGTTCACCAAGTACTTCCATTTACTTGAATAACCCCTTCCACACTATGTGGAACAAATCTGCCTGAGGTGCTTTCTACAGAAAACACTTTAAATATAAGTATAGAGCCAATGCTCATAACTTCACATATAAAAATGACACATGCATATGAATAGGATGAATACATGCAGTAAATATAACCTTTGCAAAGGTATGTTACATGGCATATCTAGCATAAAACATATTCCAGTTATGTCATATTTACATTCATAAGCATATTTTTATAAAGCATTATGGGATGCAACATCACGCTATCCCCACATAAAGGTATGCCAATAAGATAAAAATGAATGATTCAGTCCATTAGATTTGTTTTGTTATTACATTTAAATCATGTAAAGCATATTGAGCCAGCGCTTTTGTCAGAGATGAGTTACGGCTTACAGGAAACTAACCCAGGGAGAGAGAAAAGTTGGGAAGTAGGTTTCTACAGGGCTTTAATAAACATTTATGAAGGATATTTAGTTTAATGATACCAACTAGTTATCAGAGTCCAGTGCCATGCTACCTGAACTGTCAGTGCAAAATGACTTACAGGCATGAAGGCAATACATATGGCAAAGTGAAAGGGTGAAATCAAATGTGACTGTCACATATACAAACAAGGCATGAGAGAAAACATGAGTTCTACAATAGATCAATTAATTCAAACACCACCAACTAGACAGGTAGCTGAGTCATCCAGGCTATGCAGATGGAGTTCACTTTTACTGGAAAATGTATTTAACACAGCATGTTTCACTATGCAAGACAATGCAGAAGGCAAGCTTGAGAAGATTTGAGGGCATCCCTCCTGGAATTATGAAGACAGGCTCTTGAAAGGGGCTGGAGGTGTATTTGTCTCTCTGGTGAACAGGTTCTTCCCCTTCTCATGCTTACCCTTTCCCCAGCCACTGTGGTAGAGGGACTAGGTAAAAAGTATTTGAGACAGCTCTCCTGCATGAAAGGGCATAACCGGATACTTGTCACCAGGTCAATGAGAGTCTCAGATCTTACCCAATAATCAGGCTGGTGCAAATCCTTTAGTAACTAGAACTAAAGGTTTAACAATAAAAGGAAAAAGAAAGAGTTGCAAATGGTTAGAAGATCAATATATGTACAAATACATGTAAAGTCCTTTGGTCAGTTTCATAGCAGAGATGTTGAGGATGTTGATTTATAAAAGTCTTTCTGGGATCAATTTAAAAGGTTATAGTACAATCGGCAGTCCAGGTGTAGAGTCTGTTCAAGTTTTTCCATGAGAATTTCATGGTGATCCAGGGTAAACCCGGAGACCTCAGTCTTCTGGCTTAGACCTTTCCTGTTAAAGTTAAAGCAGAACTGAAATGCCAGGATCAGGCCTGGGGCTTTACTTTATAGCTCTCTAGCAGGCCTCTTGTCATAGCAAGCCCTTCTCCTGAGGAACAATAGACTGTGCAAACTGTCTGTGGGCCATTGCTTTGAAGCTAAACTATTCCCTATGCATACACAGGTAAACATAAGGCAATTAGCCAGTACTTTACCATAGCACAGATAGTTAAGCGGAAGACAATGCAGTAATATTATTAGTGTCCTGCAGTATCTTACATCATTGATCTTAAGGTTAACTGAATCATCCACAGCCATAATATAAAGCAGTTAAGACATGAAAGGGAATTAGCATCTAAAAGCTAATCTGGTTACATTGTTAAACTTCTAACAAGATAGAGGGTATGGCTACACTTACAGTTTTGCAGCGCTGGTAGTTACAGCTGTGTTAGTACAGCTGTGTAGGGCCAGCGCTGCAGAGTGGCCACACTTACAGCAACCAGCGCTGCAGTGTGGCCACATTTACAGCACTTGCAGCGCTGTTGGGAGTGGTGCATTGTGGGCAGCTATCCCACAGAGCACCTCGTCCCGTTTTGGCACTGTGGTTTGTGGGAAGGGGAAGGAAGTGTGCGGGTCTTTCCACTTCCTGTTCCAATGCCCCGTGGTGCTTTGCTACACATTCCGAGCAGTTTGGCGGCATTGTGAGTCTGCAGCGCGATTTCTGCGGTTTTTGTTATAAATGGAGCCTGAGCTGCTGAGGACCTTGCTGATGAATGTTGCCAGCACATCACGCATGGCAGTGGAGCTATTCCTTCAGCTGCAAAGTTACAGTGACAGTGAGAGTGAGGAGTCAGACGATGATATTGAATCGCCTGACGGTGAAGACACTAAATTGAGGTGGCAGCAACAGACGTGCTCAGCACCGTGGAACGGCGCCTTTGGGCTCGGGAAACCAGCACTCAGTGGTGGGATCACATTGTCCTGCAATCTTGGGATGACGAGCAGTGGCTGCAGAACTTTTGGATGAGAAAAGCCACTTTCATGGCACTGTGTGCTAAGCTCGCCCCTACCCTGCGGCGCAGGGACATGAGATTGAGAGCTGCCCTGCCAGTGGAGAAGCGGGTGGCTATTGCAATCTGGAAGCTGGCAACTCCAGACTGCTTCTGATCGGTGGCGAACCAGTTTGGAGTGGGAAAGTCTACCGTTGGAATGGTGCTGATGCAAGTTTGCACAGCCATTAATCGCACCCTGCTAAGAAGAACTGTGACTCTTGGGAACGTGCAGGACATTGTGGATGGCTTTGCAGAAATGGGGTTCCCTAACTGTGGAGGGGCAATAGATGGGACGCATATTCCTATTCTGTCACCACCCCACCTGGCATCAGAGTACGTTAATCACAAGGGGTATTTCTCTGTGGTTCTGCAAGCGCTTGTGGATCACCATGGGCGTTTCACTGACATTTACTCAGGATGGCCTGGAAAGGTGCACGATACATGCATCTTTCGGAACAGTTCCCTGTTCAGGAGGCTGAGGGCCGGGACTTTTTTCCCAGACCGCAAGATCACAGTAGGGGACGTTGAAATGCCCACTGTGATCTTTGGAGACCCTGCTTACTCCTTAATGCCATGGCTCATGAAACCGTATACAGGGAAGCTTGACAGGAGCAAGGACCGGTTCAACTACAGGCTGAGCCAATGCAGAATGACTGTGGAGTGTGCTTTTGGCCGTTTGAAAGCTCGCTGGAGGTGTCTTTATGGGAAGCTAGATTTGGTGGAAAGCAGCATCACCGCTGTTATATCCACGTGCTGTACCCTCCATAATATTTGTGAAGGGAAGGGTGAAAGATTCAGTGAGGAATGGACCTCCGAGGTTCGACGCCTGGAGGATGAGTTTGCTCAGCCAGAGAGCAGGGCTAACAGGGAGGCCCAGGAAAGGGCTTCAAGGATTAGGGATGCTTTAAGGGAGCAATTTGATGCTGAGAGCCAACAGTAATGTTTGGTGCATTTGATGTGCTTTGCTGTACCTTGGGGTACAATATTTACCACTTCCAGCAATAATATAACGTAGTGAAAAAGAAACAAATTCCTTTATTCAACATACAGTACATAACAGGCAAGGGGGTTGGGGTGGTGGACTGTACATTTACAGGTTTGAATATGTCCTATTTTGATCACTATTCAATGTCTGCTGCACTTCAGGATTACTATGCTGCAGGGTAATGGGGGTGGAGTGAACAGGGTAAGAATTATAGTTATCAGGGCTGGTAGGTTATCGTAGACGTGTTGGGGACAGCTGGGGGTAATAAGAAACTGGCTGCTGGAGAAAGTTGTTTTGTGGAAATACTGGGGAACAAGAAAGAGGGCTTTGGGAGGGCTGTGGGTTACAATGGTACATATTTGTCTGCATGGCTACGAGAGACTCGAAAGACACAGTTTGGCGAGCCAGAAGGCTTATCATCTGCTTTGTGGTTTTTTTGGCAGACAATTCCTTTCTCCTGCTTTCTGTTTGCCTCCATTCATGTACACTCTGTCTCCAATCATACATTTTCTCTCTCCATTCCTGTGTCTTCCTACTTTCTCTGTTGTAGTGACTCATAACTGATTTGATCAATTCCTCTTTTGATTTTCTGGGATTTCGTCTCAAGTTCTGCAATCTACGTGAGGCCGGTGATCCGGCTGCATTAGTCAAGGTCACTAGAAAAAAGAGAGATAGAACCATGTAATACACAGAGGCTACATTGTTTATTATCACTTGGTGAAGGACTTTTTAGACTTTTGGTGGCATCCTTCTCACATACCTCACATAACACGGAGAGGGCAGGGAAGCTAAAGTCATGGTGAGCAATGGGGTGAGTGGTTTTCCTCCGATTTCCCCTTGGGAGTGGGAATTGACCAGTGGGTCACTGGGGTTTATCTGCAATGGGTACAGGAGGCAGCTGGTATCCTGAACAGGGGACAGTAGTGAACAGGAAGGTGGCGAGCTGCTGGGGGTGGGGTGGGGGTGGGCTTTGGTACTCGTTCACGCCGTCCTGCTGGTGGGGGGGGGGAACGCACCGCGGTGCTGGATGCCTGCTTGGAGGGAGGTGCATAACACCAGAGCATACCGCGGGGCTAGCTACGTGCTGGGAGGGGGGTGCATAACACCGGAGTACACCGCGGGGCTAGCTACGTGCTGGGAGGGGGGTGGGGAACACCGGAGCACACCGCGGTGCTGGATGCCTGCTGGGAGGGGGGTGCATAACACTGGAGCACACCCGGGGGCTAGCTACGAGCTGAAACGGGGGTGGGGAACACTGGAGCACACCGCGGTGCTGGATGCCTGCTGGGGGTAAACAACAGAGCACAATGGGCTGGGGAAACGCGAACCTGGCGCCCTGCACTCAAGTATCCCTAAATTCTCAACAGGGTTTCCTACTGCCAGACATATCACTGCTGCATGTTACCTGGGAAGAGAGGGAGGGACTTCTACAGCAATGTGGATACCGCCCTGGCCCCTATGCAGCTTGCCTGTGTGCAGCCATGGTCTCCCCACCCCTCGCTGCACAGTGGATCGGACGAGTTAGCCTGACCGGGACAAGGACCACGGTGGCTCTCCCGATCAACTTGAGAAAGCAAATTGCAAACGTTCTGGCTGCAACTTTTCAAGAGATTACCGAGGCAGATTACAGAGATGTGATAAGAGCAAATCAATGGGCTATTCCACGTTTAGGCATGCATGCAGGCAGCCATAACCCAAACCCTCCTCTCCCAAAACATAAAGATCTGCTTACCCCGAGCACGATCCTCAGTTTCTTCCTCACCATCAACTTCCTGCTGCTGCGACTGGCTAGCCTCCTCCTGGCTTGAGAAGAGCTCCTGGCTGCATGCCTCCTGGGACTCCGGGGTGTCTCCCTCCATGCCAGTAGCCTCACTGTCGGCTTCCTCTACACCCTCCCCCACTTCTCCCTGCTCTGAACTCTCCATCGTGCTCCTCGGATTGGCAGTGGGGTCACACCCAAGTATGGCATCCAGCTCCTGGTAAAAACAGCAGGTTGTGGGGGCAGCTCCTGAGTGCAATTTCCCTCACGGGCTTTGCAGTAAGCACTCCTCAGCTCTTTAATTTTTACCCTGCACTGCAAGGCATCCCGTTCATGGCCCCTTCTCATCAAGGATTGCGATATCTGCCCATACGTATCATAATTTCTCCTTCTGGAGCACAGCTGTGTTTGCACAGTCTCCTCTCCCCAAACACTTATGAGGTCCTGCAGCTCTGCATTGGTCCATGCTGGGGCTCGTTTGGTGCGTGGAGGCATGGTCGCTGATTGATTGATTGATTAATTGCACTCCACACCTGGCTGAGCAAACAGGAAGGGGATTTTTAAAATTCCCGGGGCATTTAAAGGAGGGGTCAGGTGAGCCCAGGACAGTGGAGTTTGCATGATTACCAGAGAGGCTTCTAAGGTATGCTGGGATACCTACTTATGCCACGGAGGTCAATAAAAACGCTGGTGGGTGTCTACACTTGCTGACCAGTGCTGGATCACCAGCGCTGGATCCTCTACACCTGAGGCTCGACCGGGTGTACAGCCAGCGCTGCAACCAGGGAGTTGCAGCGCTGGCCGTGCTGTGCAAGTGTGTACACATCCTAATTTGCAGCACTGTAACCCCCTCACCAGCGCTGCAACTCTGTAGTGTAGCCAAGCCCATAGCTAAACACAGACAGATGCACTTAGCATCTCCTCTTGATTCCATTACCTCAAATTAATGGGTTAATGATTGCTGGTCTAGTACAATGGTTCTCAAGCTTTCCAGACTACTCTACCCCTTTCAGGAGTCTGATTTGTCTTGCCTATCCCAAGTTTCACCTCACTTAAATTACCTGCTTACAAAATCAGACATAAAAATACAGAAGTGTCGAAGCATTTTATTACTGAAAAATTGCGTACTTTCTCATTTTTACTATAAAATTATAAAATAAATCAACTGGAATATAAACATTGCACAGTACTTACATTTCAATGTGATACCTGAGCCTGTTTTTCGCTTCTGAGCTTTAGCTGAAGCCTGAGCCCCAGGCAGTAGGCCTGAAGCATGTAACTTAGCTTTGCAAGACCCCCCTATGGTGTGGAGACCAGGGCAATTGCCCTGCTTGCCATCCCCTAATGCCAGCTCTGCACTTGCGACCCCTCTACATCCATCCTGAGACACCCCCCTCTCCCAGGGGGCTGCATCCCCCAGGGCAAGAAACACTGAGTTGAGCACCTCCAGGGATACCTGTACCCCTGGTTGAGAACTACTGGTCTAGTACATCTCTTTGAAATTCACACACAAGTAGATTGCCATGATTACATTTCAATAAATTGTTATGGGTCATACTCAGGTTGACTGGTCTGTCAGAGTCACAGAGTGAAAGATTTATGAGTAGGAGAATATCTTTCTTCTACGTTAGGGGAAACCTTGGAAGGAGGGGGGAAATGAGGTGCCCTAGGGGAGGGAGAGGTGAGATTTTGGGGTGGGAGGTAAGTGGGAAACTTCCATTTTTTTGGTCTCTGAGGGAAAAATGGCAAGTTGAGAGACACTTTGGATGCGCTATTCTGGAGAGGTAGGAAAAGCTAAGTCATTCTGGGGGCTTTGAAGCTTCAGGATTTGGGGAAAGGAAGAGCAATCTGATGTTAGTTGCCTGGGGCTGGATTACTATGCTGCAAAGATGGCCTTTGCAATGGGCTCTGGAGATTCCTATTCAGGTGCCCAGCTACAACGGTTGTGAAAAGTTGTATTTCAAAAACATATGCAATGGTGTAGGTAAAAACTGTATCATATTCCACACGTAGAAAAGACAAAGTTAAACTGGTACATTTTGTGACTTCTGTCTGCTCTCCTGCGCACCCATAGCATTACATCAATAGGCTTTTAAAACATAAATATAGTTTTCTCATTTAATATCAATAATACATACATTTTAAAAAGGTAATTTTAAATAAAGGACATAGAAATGAAATGGCAAGTTCAAGAGTCCACAATTCTACTTTCTTCTAACACTATCAGAATAAGAAAAAACTATTCTATAATATATGCTTTTTATTACTGTTCTCCTTTGTGTATGTGACTAATACCATTCATTTCAGGGACAAGAAGATTGGCTCTTGTGTCTTAGAAATGACAATATGATTGATTACGCCAGGTCTTGTCTGCAAGATGTTTACCAGACCTCTAGCCTTTTTAAATAAGTTCCTTATGCTTTTCACAGAAGAGAATCCAGTTAAAAACAGGGAAGATAAGAAAAGCCTGAGCATTCAAGGATTCACATGTTCTCAAAGCCACTAATTAAAATGTTACAAGGATTAACAAGTTTGAAATGAAATGATATGTGTCCATTACCTTTTTAATAGGTCACAAGATGTATCTAGCCTGGATCTGAATGTTTGTAATGTTTTGATATGACTACAAATCCAAATAAAATATCTTCTGCCATTACCCCAAATCAAGCTTAATTCTCATCAATTCTCAGAAGCTTCAGGCTCAGTACTCGAATGGGAGGCATCTAGGAAAAGCTCAGGTTGTGCAAGAAGAGGTGGTTTAATTCAGAAAGTGGTATTATACCCGCTGAGTCAGTACTGAACAAGTGCCAACATAGTGCTAAGAGAGAGTGCACTGCTGAAGGTGCCATCTTTCTAAGAAACAAATGCAAGGTTCCAACTGTCTGTGCTCATGGCAAATCATATGGCATATTTTGCAAAAGCAGGGTTGCTAATCCTGGTTAAATTCCATTTTGCCTATCTGAATTCCATATTATTCCAACCACACCTGGGGCCCCAATCTCAGCTGGGGCCTCTGTTGTGCTGAGCACTATATAGACAAGTAGAAAGATGCAGTCACTGTGCAGAAGAGTCTGTATTCTAAATAGACCAGACAAAGAGTTGGCAGAAGGAAGCATTAGTATCCCATTTTGCAGACAGCAATCTGAGGCGCCAGATCATACAGTCTATGGTCAAGCTGGTAACAGAACCCCAACCTCCTGAGTCCCATTCAAGTGCCTTAACCACAAAACCTGACCTTCCTTTCTAATTCCCGTTGCAGTTTCATTTGCACATGGTATTCCACACTTTTGTTCTAAGTTTCTGTGTAGTCTTGCTCTGCACTAACAAACACTTGCTGAGGGTGATAGAACTTCAGCAATGGCCAAAGTGATTCCTTTGGAGGTAGTTTGGACAATCAGCCTGTAATTCACTTTCTGATCCATTTTAGATAAAAAGTGCTTGATAACTGCAAGTTTGTTAACAAACATAATCTATTTCTAAATCCCAGTGCAACTGTAGGTACAGTGAGCACCATTAGCACCTTAACATTTTTTGCACTGCAGTAATTATCTATTCCACGGAATTTGTGGCATTCCCTATACTTAGGCTGGGGAATACCGCAAATACCATGGTAAATTTAACTACTGTGAGAGATAAATGTCAAGCTTTTAATAGCACCTACTGTCTCTCTGAGGACACAGCCCTATTTGGAGTTTGTACATTGACCCTCTATGTGTAGCTATTTGTATAGGAAATTTACAAGAAATAGTCTTATTTGGCACTAAAAGTTAAATTATTTTCGTTTCATTGTTTTACATTCGTATAGGTGGACAGGGCCAGTGGAGAAACCTTTAGTATATCTTTTGACAAAGTGAAGAACCTCCAGGGTACTTTTCCTGATCATTTTACATCTTGTCTCTATACAAAAATAAGCTTTGAAAATAAGGTCCTATTTCTCTAAGGTATTGGTACAATGAGCAGAATGTATGGACTCAGTTTCACAGAAAAGAAAGGGACAAATTTGTCCACACAATTATTGTCAATGGGTGAGGTTATGTTAGATCAGAAGAGAAAAGAATGTAAACCTATCTCTGCATTCTTTTAAAATAATGAATGCGACACAATATATTAAGAACTTGCTTTGGACATTACTTTGGGCACTTTTTAAACATATAGAAATAAATTATTAAATCAGGCTACATTGTGTGAGCATGATTCTGTGGCACTTAGACAACGCATTACAATAAAAGGATTGTTTGTCACACTATCACCTACAATATTTCAGTTCTTCTTTTCTCATAATCCTAAACTGAAGAGCAGAATTCAAGCCCTTAAGCAAAATACATAAAAAGTAGTCATATGCCATCCTCTGAAGCAGGCTACTGAATCTTGATAGATTTTGAATAAGATTGGACATCTCTGTGATGTATCTGGCATGAACTATTTATTCTTCTCATTTCAGCTACAATCTCTCTCCAGATTTGTTATTTACAGCAAATCACATCTTTATAATGATGGCCTCTAAAATTGTTTAGCATGTCAGAGACCCATTGTTGGGACAAAGGTAAGAGTACTTTTGGGGCAAATATTTGGAAATGTGATTGAATTTCTTTAGCACAGCAGATAGCATGGAAAACCCAGTGCTCCAGGTACTATGGCCAGGAACAAAGCTGCCATTCTAAGACAACTTTTAAGCTCTAGGCCTTGTTGCCCCACATGATCACAGGGTAACATTGACAACAGCACATAAGTCACTTTGCAAGTCAAACTGAAAAAATTACCCATATATTATATCGTATTAATTAATTATATCTGAATCATGTGTGCACTAATGGCCAATAAAACATGGCTGTCAGAGAAAAATAACATTCAATCAAGCAATTCACAAAGACTTAAAATAACCTTATTACCATCCAAGTAGGAAAAAATCCTTTTATTGCCACAGTTGTGCCCTGGGTGCTATATAGGAAAAAAATGTTGTAAAATGTAGATTTTATAGCAGGACACCTAAATACCCTGGGAAAAGTTGGTAATTGAGAAGCTATATCATAAACATTAACTGCAGTATACTGAAAACTTTTTTAAAACGTACTAACTCCAGCCAGATGGCAGTCAAGTATCTAGTAGACTATGTATGAAAAGAGGCATAATAGATTTTGTAAATATCCAAGTGCAGGGACTCTTGAATTTTGTCATAGTATGGACCACACCTGAAAAGAAATATTGTATTGAAGGACATCCATTTGCAATCAAAATACCACCAGGTGATAATCACAGAAATCATGTATATGAAAAAGTAATATTAGGAAAATACTCATTATATGTTTAGCTCTTTTTTTATACAGCTTGGTAGCTGAAAACAAGGAAGACAACCAACATCATATGACCAGCCTGCTCTCTGCAGACCTCCATCAAGTGTTTCACACCTCTATGTCTTCAGTGCAGAGTTCACTGTGGCTTGACTAGACAGATGCCCCTCCCCCCATACAAAACACTTCCCAGGCCAGGTCTGTGTAACTGCATCCACTGGTGCTGTACAAGGCCATGTGCTGGATGGACTTATAGTAGACATCCTATAGTTATTAGTGGTGCATTAAACTGGACTTCTCTATGAATTCATTTGCAGGGTGCACTTTCTTGCTCTTTTGCCTAGCATGTAACTTCTGTCTGTGGCAAGGACACAAGAACGATACTTTATGTAATTAGCTTACAAGGGAAGTTATTCATGATTAACACAGCAGTTCTGAAGATGAAAGGAAACAGCAATTGGCAGCAAGAACTTTTAATGAGAATATGATTAAGGAATTCAGTCTGCAAACCACAGAGTGATCTGTAGCTCATTCGTCTGACTGCTCGCCTCTCCGTTTCTTTCCTGTCCATTAACTATACAAACGTCATTCTGGGTATATTTCCCCAAATAATGGATCTTCCTGACATAACTGCATAGCTTCTGGCCAAATGGGAGCACAGGAGGAGGATTTCTTGCATAGCATCTCTGTTCAAATGCTATGGAAGTTCAGCAGAAATGGAACATGCAATCCTGGGGTTAAAATGCAGTGCGGAAGAAAGTACATATCAGGTGAAATTGTGGGATAGTACAGAGGACTAACAGTACCCAGGCTTGATTAGCCTGTGTTCTCACTGCAAAGTAGGCAGGTTGCCAGCCCAGGCTGAAGTGAAATCTAAGATCAAGCCTGTGCCCACAGCCAAGTCTGCCAAGTCAGGCTTAAAGCACCCTCAAGCCTGGGTTAGAGATTTATCTGTGTGGAGAGAGGCCGGTGAAAGGCAACACTTCAGCTTGCCCTAGCCCTGACTAACTCCGCAGGGAAGCCAGACCCTACAGTTAGGTGCCTCTGGGCTTGTGAAGTAATAGCAGATTTCCTCAGCTTTTTCATTTTGCACAAATTGTTTAGCCTAAACATGCAAGGTATGAAACACCACTGCATTACTCCATTTTAACTTCACTGAAATCAGTGGGGTTAAGCTAGTGTAAATTGGTAATAACCCAATGGCATATCAGGTCTGCTACAAGAAACACATCAGGAAGAGCATGTCCTATAAAGAGTGTATGATTTAGTAAATGTAGTGTGTGCTAGATGATGCTCCTCATGACTTTACCTTTCTTGTTAGTCAGTTTTTGAAGAAATCATTTAATATATTTTGGGGATATTTCCCACCAATTTACTGACCATATACCACAATTTCAGGAACTATTTTGACCCAAAATTTACTTTTTTTAACTGCATTACTGCTGTTATCCATAGATACCAGCAATACTGGTAAAATATACTCCCAAAATCTGTGTTAAAATGGAGCTAAGATTACATATCAATAATCTAAGAATAACTAAAGAGCAAAAACACCAACCATTAAGAATCCAGGAAAATCAGAGTTAAAGGTTAAACTTCAAGAAATCCAACACTTGACAGTATGATTATGCGCAGTTAAGGCACCCAAACAGCTTAACTCTGCCCCTATTGTGAAGTCCTGAAAAGAAACTCTGTCTCGACCTACCCATCTTATCAGTGAATCCAAAAGCTACAATTCTTTCCTCTTAACCATGCAGGGATAAATTTTCAAGAGCACCCAGATGGACTTAGGAGCCTAAGTCCATTTAAAGTCAATAGGTCACTTAGGCTTTTAAGAGCTACATCACTGTTGAAAATGGAAGGTAGGATGAGATCATGTCCCAGTTGAAGTCAATGGGAACACTGCTATTAATTGCAGTAGGGCTAGAACTTCACTAATAAATTCCTAAGTCACAGTCACTTTAGCAAATTTTGCCCAGTGTTTGTGCCAGCTCTGGCCATCTTATACAGAAAAAAGACCTACATATGTTCTTGAAACAAGAAAGAACCATAATGAATGAAATCATTCCCCTCTGCAAAGCAAGAACATGATCCCATATAGCATTGATAGAGTCTTCAGTTACATTACTGTACCAAATATTGATGCAGGACTCTGCATCATGCCGGGAGAAATTCTCCCATGGGCAGGGAGCCAGAACAAGTCATTTACACCATTTAAGTTCCATAAAAGCCCTATTTCAAGAGTGTCTGAAGTTAACCATACAACACTGGAGATACCCAAAATTAGAGGATGTGTTGGAAAATTTTGGCCAGAGTAACTTGCTCAAGGTCACACAGGGAGATAGTGGCACTCCTGTGAAGAAAAATCCAGGCATGACACTGCTTCCCATATTGTTCATAGTAATATTATAATATGATTGTGTCATAATCATAATGTATTTTATGCAGGATAGGTCATTTGAGGTATCATTGGAAAGGTTATGATTTGCTGAATATGATTATCCTATTTGTATGCATGTATCATTTTTGTATCTAAAGTTAAGAATATTGACTATACATCTGTTCTACAAAAGTGTTTGCACCTGGGGAACGCCCACCAGACAGAACGCAATCAGTCTGGCTGGCTAGCTGTGAACAACTTAATGGACCATTAGTGAGGACAATAGGTCTTTGAAGATGCTAATCTCCCACTTTCCTGGAAAGCCTTCCTGTGAACACTGCAAATAAACTTTGAGTTATGGCTGCAGGGTCATGTGATCAAGTCACCTAGTTCTGGAATCCATCTTGGAATACCAGTGTTATTTCACTGACTGGTGTGGGAACTAAGTTTGGAAACAAAAGGTTCCCGCCATAGGCAAAACCTATTTAAGGCAGAGGAGTGACATAATCAGAGTTGTTCTTCACTGAATCCCTGCCCAGGCTGACTGCTGTGAACATCTAAGAAACAAAGACAAAGGGGGTGAGAAGGACTGAGCCCAGGCTGGAAAGGTGTCTGGCCTGTGAAGGAAATACCTGGAGTTTTAAGCTGCAAGCAAGAGCAGAATCTCTGCAATCTGTTTAAAACAACATTTAGGGTGAGAATTTCCTACTTGTATCAGTTTCTTTAGTACTTTAAGCGTAGTATGTGTGTTTGTTTTATTTGCTCAGTAATTGACTTTGATCTGTCTGCTATCTCTTATAATAATTTAAAATCTATCTTTTGTAGTCAATAAACTTGTTTTTGTTTACTCTAAAACTGTTTGTGGAATTCATAACTGGAGAGCAAAAAGCTGTGCATATCTTCCTCCACATGGAGGGAGGGAGTGACTGTCATGAGCTGCACAGTTCTCTGTGCAGCACAAGATGATACAATTTTCAGTTTACACTACAGAGGGGATGTGTACTTGAGTGCTGGGTACTTCCCTAGCTGAAGCCTACCATGCAGTGCTGCTTTCAATGTTTGTGTCTTTCTGTCCCCACCTGTGTGTGAGCTGGAGGAGGCTTGAGGGCCTGGCTCAGCAGGACAGTGTAAGGGAGTCCAGGTTGGTACAACAGGTGGGATCAGTGGTACCTCAGTTCCAAGAGGCATCCTGAGAGTAAGGTGACCAGACAGCAAGTGTGAAAAATTGGGACGGGGGTGGGGAGTAATAGGCGCCTATATAGGACAAAACCCCAAATATCAGGACTGTCCCTATAAAATCTAGGGACACTAGGTTTCCACTGCAGCTCACTATCTACATTGAACTATGCTGCCTCTATAAATAAGGATTGCAGGAATTTAGCTCTTAGTTTTCTTCTGGTCTCTGGTTGGAGGACCTCCAATGTCACCCATCAAGTACTGATGTAAATGTATTCTGCATCAGTTAAACTGTGTAATTTGTGTCAGTCTGAAAGCTATTTGCATTTAAGAGTGAATGAGAGAGAGGTGGGGGAAGTGGTCGGAATTTGCAAGGCAGGGAGCTGACACAGTGTCGGCTCCAAAAATCCACTCTCTCTCTCTCCCCCACGCTCCCTGTCACACTCCACTCCACCCCGCTCTTTTGAAAAGCACGTTGCAGCCACTTGAACACTGGGATAGCTGCCAATAATGCACCACTCCCAACACCACTGCAAATGCTGCAAATGTGGCCACACTGCAGCACTGTTAGCTGTCAGTGTGGCCACACTGAAGCGCTTTCCCTACACAGCTGTACGAAGACAGCTTTAACTTCCAGCACTGTACAGCTGCAAGTATAGCCAAACCCTTTATCTTCTTTCTTGAAATATAGCACTTAGACCACCAAACTGCTGTGCCCATGGGAGTAAGGACCATTTTTTGGTTAAGGCACAGAAAGGAAAGTGGAAGGCTGGAATTCTGTTCCAGGCTCTGGTGCAGGCTTCCCTGGTGACCTTGAGCAAGTCACTAATTATAGCTTTGAAAAGCAGCTTCTGATTTTGAGTGCCTATAGAGGCATGGAGGACCTAGCTTCAAAGGTTCTGAGTGCCCACAACTCCAAGTAAGGCAATGGGAGTTGTAGGCACTAAACACTTTGAAAATCAGCTGTTAAGTGTCCCAAGTTCAGCACACAAAATGAGAGGTTAACATTTTTTCCCAAAAAAAGTGGCCTCTAAGTTTCCACATTTGTAAAATGGGAATATTTACTTACCTCACAGGCGTGTTGTGAGTCTAAACTAAAACCCACAGACAGGTTGTTGGGGAAAATACGACCACAAAAAGAAAATTCCTCATAGAGTTCCTCCCCCATCATTCAAAAGACTTTCCCCTTTTGTGGACTAGACCTTATGGTTTCTCAGGGATCTCTCTGGAAGCTGGGGGATCAGGAGGCCAGAGATATATCTGTGTGGGGGTAATGTTCACATTGGCTCTGTGCCCTGGTGTCCCATGCTACTCTCTAGAAAACAGCTTTAATGGAGCCCCACTACCAGTAACTCCCCATAGCTGTGGCTGCTCCTGAGAGGAGGATCGTGGAAAAGATTATCAATACTATCAGAACATCTCTGTGGAGTTAAAGGAACATTCTCCCAGTTTGCAATCTCCACTCGGCCTCTCCCACGGTAAGAACCCCAAGTGGCAGAGCAGCCTCACAGGAGTTGGCTAATATCCTTCCTCTCCCTACAAATGGATTGTACATTAAAATTTAGTAACATTAATTGTAACCCTTAAGGTTGTAGGAGTGTGTTATTGTACTTTATTTACCATCTGGTTCTTCAGTGACTCACTGATTTCAAGAGATTTATTAATTAAAAATAGGATTAGGCTATTTTTAAATTTGATGAGACCTGAAACAAGCATGTGCTTAACTGAAAAAATATCTTCGATTGAACTAAACTGAACATGGCATAGAGTGAGGTCACAGTTGCATTTTCTATCTTTTTTAATTTTTAAAAAAAGTAGAAAGCTACTGTATGAAACACTGGAAAAATCCACTCAGGCAACTTGCTGTCCTACATATCAGTGCAGAAAACCCAGTTTTGAATCCCAGAGAGAGTTTCTCACTCCTCTAGCCCACTAGGGGCTGAGAGAACTGCAAAGCATCATGCTCTGTTCTTAAAAGAAGGGTTCACTTTGTGTCATTCAGCAGCTCTCTGCCTGTTCAGAAGCAGCATTTTCTAGGGTGGGTAGGGAGCTTAGTTTAAATCTTCTGGCTATGGCTGTTCATCCACAATCATGGATACAAGGAAGAAGGAGTTATGATATTTTCCAAATACACATTTACAAAACATAGTAGCTACTTTTCTCTGGGTAAACACAGACATGGGCATTTATAACCCTCTATTCAGAACTAGAGAGTTTTGAATAGAGCTGGTGAGAAAAAATTTTCTCCCTCTATGTGGAATGTGGACTTCTCATCGAAAAACCAAAAACAATTTTTTTTCAGGTTTTGGCAGGTGAAAAAAAATACTACCCAAAAACTGCCAAAAAATTGAACAATTTTCTGGCTTCAGTCTAAAAGTTTTGGCTTTCAGTTTTGTGATAGTGAAAAAAAAATCAAAATTTTTCAAGGAAAGCAGACACTTATCATGAAAATTTTTATTTAGACAGAAACCCAATTTTTAAATAATATATTTTGACTGAATTTTTTTGACCAGCCCTACCGTTGAATCCATCTAGTAAATAATATGGGGACATATCCTGAGTCCGCTACTATATCTTCCTCTGGAACTTCACAGCCCAGACGGATTCCACAGCCACAAAGTGCAAATAAAGAGAGTCTCTACCACAATGGCTACCACAGGGTTGTATGACCTGGGATCTCATCTTCAATTCTACCCCTCCTCCCCAGCATTAGATTAAATAGGTCCTTGACATGCTTTCCCAATTCCACTATGCTAGATGTGCCTTTAAAGCATAAGGGAGACTGTAAATTGTAAAGCATGAAGGGATCCTTTAGGAAGAAAGCCACTATATTCATAATAAATTATGTACTGCTAACTAACATTGTCAACATTATATTTTTTGTGATGCAAACTGACAAAAGCTTGGAAATTCAGAACAAAGTTCCACATTCCTTCTTTATTGTTTTATTACCTAGATGGTATTGGGTAGTTTCACAACCGTAATATATTATTTACATCTCAAATGCATTTCTCCCAGCATCATGCTAATGAAACGTTTATGCCATGCCATTACATATTCTTCCTGTCTCAGTTTTTCCTGTATATTAATATTACGTGTCAGAAAATAATCAAAGAAAAGTGTGTTTAAAGTATAATTGCCCTCCCCTGAGCCATTCTTCACGTTGTGTTTGGTGTATTTCAGCCTGATGATAGATTTTTCCAATGGTTTCTTTGTGAAGACAAATAAGATTACAAATAGTTACATTAATTTGCTGTGATGTCTGCTAAATACATTTCATGCAATGTTGCTATAACAGAGCACCATATATAGTTTAATTACACAATTAAGGCATCTGTTAATTATCTGTTAGCATAATCTCTCTGTGTTCGGATATGACCAATAATAACAATTCTGTATTGCTGAGAATATCATTTATTATTAACATTTTCCTTGTTGGGAGAACACCAAAAATAATTGGTGATACACTAAAGACCTAAAACTGTAGGTCTTACTAAGGCAAAATTCCTGTTGCAATTAATGGGCGTTACAGCTCTGACCATTTTAAAGCCTACATCCTTCCCTTTGATATCCTCCTCACCTCAGCTTTGTATTGCTGGCAGGTGTTGCAGGGCAGGGCCAGCTTCACCCTGTCACTGTTAACCCCTGTCACCCCTGGTCCAGTTTGTTCAGCCCATCACAGAATATGTTCCGTATCAAGCTGACTACAGCAGCTCACCACCAGGAGTGCCAACCTCAGGCCAGACTGTGGAGAAGCAGGACACAAACCCCAAATTGGTTGTGTGTTCTGTACTTTGATTTTACCAGCCATGTAGCAAGTGTGAACTCCTCAAGCACTACAACAGCCTTAACATGAAGCCACAGATAGTCCCTTTGGGTACCCCAGTCTATTTTACCAGCTAGGCAAGCTTGCCTTTGTGACAGATGGTCCTTTACACCAAAAATCACAATAATATCCAGGTTACTTCCAGTCCCAAAAAGCCCATCACTTACCCCAGGTCAATTTCACCTCAAACCAAATACAGGGCTTGTAGCCAATTCTGTAATAAACTAACTAAAGGTTTATTAACTAGGCAAAAGAGATGAGTTATTTACAAGGTTAAAGCAGGCAACCATGCACACACAAAAGAGTTTAAGAAGGATGAGTTCAAACTGGAACAGGTTCAGAGATGGGCTACTAGGATGATCCGAGGAATGGAAAACCTGTCTTATGAAAGGAGACGCGAAGAGCTTGGCTTGTTTAGCCTAACCAAAAGAAGGTTGAGGGGGGATATGCTTGCTCTTTATAAATATATCAGAGGGATTAATATTAGGGAGGGAAAGGAATTATTTAAGCTTAGTACCAAATGGTACAAAAGAACAAATGGGTATAAACTGGACATTAGGAAGTTTAGACTTGAAATTAGACGAAGGTTTCTAACCATTAGAGGAGTGGAGTTCTGGAACAGCCTTCCAAGGGGAGTAGTGGGGGCAAAAGACATATCTGGCTTTAAGACTAAGCTTGATAAGTTTATGGAAGGGATGGTATGATGGGATAGCTTAATTTTGGCAATTGATCTTTGATTATCAGCAGGTAAGTATGCCCAGTGGTCTGTAATGGGATGTTAGATGGGATGGGATCTGAGTTACTGCAGAGAATTCTTTCCTGAGTGCTGGCTGGTGAGTCTTGCCCACATGCTCAGGGTTTAGCTGATCGCCATATTTGGGGTTGGGAAGGAATTTTCCACTGGGGCAGATTGGCAGAGGCCCTGGAGGTTTTTCGCCTTCCTCTGCAGCGTGGGGCATGGGTCACTTGCTGATGGATTCTTTGCAGCTTGAGGTCTTCAAACCACAATTTGAAGACTTCAATAACTCAGACATAGGTTAGGGGTTTGTTATAGAAGTGGATGGGTAGGATTCTGTGGCCTGCTTTGTGCAGGAGGTCAGACTAGATGATCATATTGGTCCCTTCTGACCCCAAAGTCTAAAGTCTATGAGTTACAGTCTTAGGTTCCAAAAGGTAATAGTAGCTGCTATATATGCAAGTTCTATATGTCCTTTAGGGCTAACCCAACCTAAACAACTTAGGAATTCCTTGCTTATGCTTAGAAATATTACCTACTCCGAATTCAGCATAGTGAGACCCCATTCCTTCTTGTTAGGCATTTTTATTCCCTTCCCCCAAAGTTCAAGCTGATGAGATGAATTCACATGCAGGTTCCCGCTTCCTGGGTGTGGGGTTGGGGGAGGGAGAGGGCAATTAACAAAGTATTTGTCTTTTGATGTTTCACAGTGGCTCATTTGGGTTCAATGGGACTTCTTGTGTGCAGGACCAGCACATTACATTAATTAATTCTTTCCTGTTTGGTGAGTTACACAATTACAGAGGCGTACAACACAAATGCTCAATATAACTTTATATCATGGGCTACAGATAGTATAAGTAAGATTAATAGCAGCCTACAAGCATTTCTTCACATCTAAACCCATTCTTATAAACTTAACATCTATTTCAACAACACTAACACACAGGTGGGCCAGACTGGTTTCCAGCTATGCATTTGTCAATGTTCAGCGAGGCCTAGGAGCCTGAGCATGAGCTAGTACCCAGTCTGTCAGCACCACATTCCCTATTTTATGTATTGATATTTTATTATAGGCATATCTGACAGTGAATCACTAAAGGTCCCCTAATACTAGCCATTATAAGCCTCTGTTTTCAGTTGCTTTTAATTTTGCCAAACTTTAACCACTCAAGCTCATGTTTTTCATGCTGGCTATCTGACTCAGGCTGAATTTAGTGGTTAGTGGGATTTTTTTTTGTAGTTTGTTTGTTTTTCATTTTGTTTTGTTTTAAGCTTCAGCAAAAACAGTTCTGCCATTTTCAAGAATAGGGTTAGCTAAAAACCTTGTCCTATCATTTCTTTGAAGAGCTCTGGCACCTCCAGATTTAGGAGCATGAACCTCAAATGGTCCTGCCAGAGAGCTGCTTTTTTTTCCATCCCTGTGAAATTCCATCCTTTTTTAACTGAATTGTAAGTTTTTGAAAATCACTATTTGTACATGCTCAGTAAAGTTTGTTAGATGCTGGCTGTGAAAATCTTTGAATATTCCATCTGAGCATGCTCCAACTCTACAGAGCTCCCTGGGTACCAACTGCACTGAGCATGCTCTCAGGCCCAGTAGAGCTCCCTACATGGAGAATGCAGCATGCTAGAGCTGCTAGTGGGATAACTACAATAGCCCCTATAGCAAAGTACTCTTTAACCCAGGGGATAATATGCTGGGCTAAGAGCAAGAACGCAGTCATGAGTTCTAACCAGAGCTCTTATTGATGTGTGTTAATAATTCTGTACACTTTACAGTCCTTTCTAACTGATCAAAGCATCATACACCTTATTTAAGAAGGAGGATAGTGTAAGTCCCCCTATTTTACACATGGGATAACAGAGACTGAACAAGCTCAAGTAATAGAAATAAGATCTCCGATATGGCAGACTCAACCTTTTGGAAATGACATACCAAATCTGTGTGTTCATCTGACCTGTTTGCAGTCACTATTGCCCTTCTCTCCCATCCAAAACCAGGAATCCTGATTCCCAACATTCTCCTGCAGTTTAACAAATAATAGGTGTGTAAGCCATTAGAAAAGTGGATGTCATAGCACCCTCTAGGGGTTAGCCAACATAGAAAATAATAGCCTATTATTATAACCAGATATTTCTTTAGTTCAAATATCAGAGAGCAGTGCTGCAGTTGTAAAGATCCTGGGTTCAAATCCTGAGGATGACCTATGTGAAGAGTTTATATGCTGTGAAAGGTCTATATTAATCAAGGCAAAATCCAGATAATTACATTTTAAAATATATATATTATATTTGGAGTAGAGTTACCATATTTCCCTATGCTGAATATGGGATACCTGGTAAAATTACTTGTATTCAAGCAAGCTCAATGGCAATCAATCAGAGCTATACCGTACAAATGTTCAAATTAACATCAAGTTGACTGAGCACCCATTAAAAAGAAATACTGAGTAGTTGGATTCTTTTTATTTACCTACTTATCTTTAAGGCTTTATGCTTCACATGGGGAGAGGTGACACACACACCCCTCCCTCTCCTACATACATGGGGAGAGGTGACACACTCTCTCACACAAGGGGAGTGACTGACAGACCCCCGCTCCCCCTGCATCCAGTGCTCTCTGCCCTCCACCCTCCATGCCTGACTGGGCCCCTGGGATGGACTAGCTTATCCCAGTACCTGGTGCCACATCGTCCCGAGGCAATGTCTCCCCCCTTCCCCCAATGGCTGGAAGCAGCTTGTCTGTTCCTGCCCGCACAGTATCAAAAGGCAGCTAACAGCTCCAGGCCTCTGCTGGCCACCAACATAACCCAGCCACCTCCTGTCCCCTGGCTACAGTGCAAGGAGGAAGGGGTTAAGCCCTAAGGATGCAGTGTGCACCACGGTCCAGGGAACCTGACTGCCAGGGCACCTGACTGCTAGGGCTTCAGTGCCTGTGGAGCCCAGCCAGCGAGGTGGCTTAGCAGGGGAAGCTGCCTAAGAGATGGAGCAGCCACAAGCTCCCTGGGGGCAGGACCCAGGGCAGTGTTAGGGGAGGCAGGCGAAGAAGGTGCTAAGCTCCTGCCCTGGGTGCTGCTGTACAGCCTGCAGGTTTGGGGCAGAAACAGGCTGGAAATCACCTCCACCTCCCACACCAGAGCTTAGCTGAGGGGTGGAGATGCCTCCCTGTAGCGCTGTGTGGGGCTTTGGCACACGCAGGGTTTGGCTTCTCCTGGTCAGCGCCCCAGGTCTTGGGCTTTCCTGGGGTGCCATCCCAGCCAGAGGCAGTGGGGGAAGGAAGAAGCCTTCCAGCCAGGCTGCTGGTGAGCTAAGTACTCCGGCCAGGGGCTAATTCTTTGCACAGCACTGGGAGATGGAGGCCCAGTGGGGGGAGGGGAGATATGGAGGAGTAGTGGGGTTCAGGAAGGCAAAGGGGCAAAGCAGGGAGAGGACAGCTACAGGGGGAGTACATAAAGGGCTGATGAGTGGGCAGCAGAGGCAACGCCTAACTGGCCACCGCCTGATGCCTGCCCGTACTCACTGGCCACCGCAGTGCGCAGCCAGCACCAGCTTGAAATTGGGCAGGACCCTGCTGGCTGAGAGCCAGCATGCAGTGGGGGCTGCGCTGACAGACCGGCAGGGGGAACAGACTGGCCCTGCAGCTTCTCCTCACCATGAGCCTTGCACACCATCATTGGCCACTGAACCCTCATCCCCACTCACCACTAGTATGTGGGCGACTGGAGAGCAGGGATCCAGCCAGCAGGAGAACCTGCCGATACCCATGGGGAGCAGGCAGAAAATACAGGACAATTTGCCCTTTTTAAAAAAAGTTGGGGGACACCTGCAGGAGGGCTTAAATAGGGGACCATTCCGTTCAAAACAGGATGTCTGGTCACCCTAATTTGGAAACACTTGCTCTACTGGCAGAGAGAGGAGATAAGAGCACAATTGCCTTCCCTTGTTACCTAGATGTTTTCCATTCACCATATTCTTGCATGTTCTTTGCTGCCCATATCAATGCACCATTAGCCATAAATGATTAATCCAATATTGTCTCTACAGAGGACTCCTGTTAATGCCATCAAGCAACTAGTGGCATCCTTCAGTCTCTTGCATGCTCAAAGACCCATTGTTATGAACTGCTTGAACCTGCTGCCAGCTTGATGCCTGCAACACCTGACCAAATGTCAGTGCCAGTCACAGCTCTATTGTCTCTTAACTTCAATTCTCTCTGCATATTTGTCTAACATTTTGAGCTTCCCTTAGTTTGAAGCACTGTGTGGCTGACTGAATTTTGCAAATTAGCAAATAAGAGAGCAATCAATCCAAAAGCAAAGATTCTGCATTACAATTTGTAATTTAATTGGCAAGTGTCACTGTCATTTGGTTTCAATTATTCATATTGATACTTCATAGTACACTTGTAAATGTTATGTACTGTATTTTATAAACTACAAAACTCTACCTGCGTACCAAACTCTTCAACATGTGAGCCTTAGAATGGTGCAATGCTGTTAAACCCTGGTTGAGAAGGCGGAGGGTGTCTGTTGGTTTTGGGTGTAAATTATGCAATGTGCTGATTAACAAATCTCTACCATACTGGAAAGGCTTATTTAAAAAAAAAAAAAAGATTTTTCACAGTGTCATGCTCTGGTATTTCTAGAAGCCAGTATTAACCTTCTCCCCTAAAACTCTCATGAGCAGAGCTGAGAAAGTGCTTGTCATACTTTGTTCTTAACAAAACATTCTACGTGTATAACAATGACAGCCAATTACACCATCACCTTTTTACATCCTGTTCCAGGGTACAATAAATTATAACCAGTACAAATCAAGTTTACTAAAAACATCTTCCTATATTCACAGGGGCAACTACATCTCTGTACAACAGAAAGTGCTTTTTTTCTGCTTATCCACAGATTACATCCAAGCATCCAAAGTTTTAGTTAAACTTCAGAATAGTAAATGGGAGAAACATGGGAATAGTCTCTCTTACTACGTGCATGTCCCCTATTTTTAATTTATTATTCAGTATTCTTATATTGTATAGCAGTTGAAGAATATAAAAAGTTAGTATGAAACCTATTTTAAACATGATCTTTAATAGCTTTAAAGCCCAGTCATTCTACAGGGACCTGATACAGGACAGTGCTTTAGCACATGCCTAACTTTAAGCACTCACCTGAAGTTAGGCATCTGCTTAAGTGCTTGCTTAAATCAAGCCTAGGTGAGTCCCATCCTGTATGTATTCTATAACAGGCTGATAATATTGAAGCCAAAGTTTCTCATATCATTTGGTACTACACATTTCATTGATTAAATTTTTAGAAGATAACCAACCAGCAGCATAGTTATGAAAAGGAAGAGTGAGGAACAGAAAAAAGCCTACGAATGCCAGGCCATCTCTCATCTCAGTACCTGCATGTCTCATCTCAGTACCTGGGTCAGATGGAAAATAAGAATTAAAAGCGTCTAGGGCACTCAGGGTGATGTGAAAATAATCTTTAGTATAACAGCCGTGCTTCATTTGTGCCAGGGCTTGCCAGGATTGAGCCTTGGCACCTCTAAGCTTGGCACTTCATAGCCCCGGCACCTCTGCGCTTGCCACGTCAGTTATGAAAGTAAAAAAAAATTGCTTGAGTCTGGGCACCTAGTTGCTTGAGCTCTGGCACCTCTTTCATTACATATTAAGCACTGTATAATAGTTGTACGTTATACTACTTTTGACTTCAAATTTTTGTTTGGCTCTTGTACAATAAAGCTTTTGTGTCCTTGTTTCAGAATTGTTGATGGGTTTGACGAGGTGGGGGGAGGGGTCAAGTTGTCAGTTTGGATTAATGTTTAATCACAAACATGTATAACCCTCAGAAGACACTTTGGGTGAGTGAGGGAGGGGTTCTTTAGGCATTAAGGATTTACTTTAATTAGTTTTAAATAACTCTGATCATATGAACATAATTATCCTTTTCCAACTGTGTTTGGTATGCAGGACTTTGGTACTAAAATACTTGGATTATAACTAATCCAATTAGCAATTGAAAAATCACATTTAAACCCAAAGAATGAATGTGAGTGATTTGCTTCCACTTGTCCTACTTACTGGTTTTACCCCCAAACTACTTCTTTATAAAAGCTTTATTATAAGATGCTTCTTTTATTTCAGATTCCAAAAGAAAAAAAGTCTGAATTAATAATATATCATGGCTGATGGAGTGCCCATAATCACATCATTTAAAAAAGACACCCACCCATCAAAGACATTGATGTATTGTGTTACTTTCCAAATCCCAGTTTGTACATAGCTTAATTTTTAGAGCAAAAAGGGGAAAAAAAGACAAAATCATTTGTAGGTTGCAAGTCCCAGATCTTGTTTATTTATAAAGCAATAAATATTAGAAGAAGCACAAATAAATTGCACGGGTGTGTAAACAAACTGTACAATGACTGAAGAGAGTTCAGGAAGGATTGCTGGAAGACTCCAAGAAGCATAATGTCATCATCCTGAGTGGGAGGTAAATTGAGGAAAAGGCACTTAGAAGCACTTGCGATGGACAATGGATGGACCAGCCTCATCATACTCTTGTTTGCTGATCCACATCTGCTGGAAGGTGGACAGAGATGCCAGGATGGAGCCACCAATCCAGACAGAGTATTTGCGCTCAGGTGGGGCAATGATCTAGGGAAGTATAAACAACGAAATCCTCATCAGTTCAATAGTTTGAGTTTCCAAAAGCTACTCTACATGGGCTTTGTAGTGACTGGATATTCCAAATTGCTACAGACTACATAAAATTATGAAAGAACTTTCCTGTCTTATCACAAGTAACATCTCCAGCAGCCAGTTTATAATATATGCAATATTCTCAATAGCAATTTACAGCCTGATTAGCCGCTCCTAACACTTGCTTCTTATCAGTATAATTCCACTGACTTCAATCACGTTATTCCCAATTAATCCTGCAGCTCTTGGTCTCACTATTGAATTGTTCCCCCCACTCAAACTAATTATTTAGTCCAATGCAATCATTCTTTACCCCAATTTCTGTTTCTTGTGACACCAAACCCCTCACCTTGATTTTCATAGTGCTAGGAGCCAATGCAGTGATTTCTTTCTGCATGCGGTCAGCGATACCAGGGTACATGGTTGTACCACCTGAAAGGACATTGTTGGCATACAGATCCTTACGGATGTCAATATCACACTTCATGATGCTATTGTAGGTAGTTTCATGAATACCAGCAGATTCCATACCTTGAAAGGCAAGATGATAGATCAGCAAATTATACAGGAGGGACAATTTTTGCGTAAAAGATCTGTGAGCATTTATAGCAATTCTTAATAAGCATTATTATAGTGCCAAAAAAGTATGTGTCATAAAACATAGAAAAATATACCATCCTTGTCCTGAATGAGTTACAATATAATAGAGACAAAACAAAACATGTGACAACGATTTAGATAAAGGGACGGTGTGGAGACACTATTTATTGTAAAAGTACTGGTTAATAATAATTACTATAGGAGACTAACACAAAGGAGAATCCTAAAACAAGTAAGTTTTAAAAAAGAGAGGTCACTTGCTGGAGACAGTGGGGGGGGAGGGGAAGCTTCTCAGTGTGTGTGGAGCAGAATAAAAGAAGTGCACAGCAAAGAGCAGTAATAGAGTATCAATAGAAATATATGTAGAGAGGAGGGCTAGGAGGAAATGACAGAAGAGATATAAAATGAATGGAGATTATGTAGGGCCTTGAAAGTGAGACAAAGAGCTTTAATTTGATCTGGTAAAAGACAGGAGCAGAGCAGAGCAGAGCAGAGCAGAGCAGAAGAAGAGATTAGCAGTAATATTTTGGATAGACTTGAGAAAAGAGAAAATGGAGAGGCCAGGCCAGAAAGGTTCAGTTATCAAGACAAGAGATGATCCAGGCACGGACAAGGGGTATAGCAATGCATGTAAAGAGGAAAGATATCAGAAGCAAATGTTCATAGGTTACATTCCAATGTATTAATTTAACAGGTGCTTCCTGAAAGCAATGAAACTAGATCTGCAACGAGATGCCAGCTGATGAACAATGGCATTTAACACACAGGGTTTATGCTATAAACACTTTTTGTAGCCATCAAATTTGTTTGGCTCTATAGCAGAATTTACAGTCTTAGCCATGACAGTATATAATTATACATATATACATAGATGCAAACCTCTCATTTTGAAACTTCACTTCTCAGTAAAAGCAGCTGTTGTCTTTGAGTAAGTATAAGACATAAACCTTTCAAATACTCTCTCAGAAAAATTCACCCTGATGGAAAATCTCGAATGACACAGTGACATTCTACTAATTCTAAGACATTTATATCTGAGCAATAACATTTCTGCAAGGACAGAGTCCTATAATTATGCCACATGTAGTTGTGGGCCAGATCCTCAACTAGTGCAAATCAGCAGAACTCCATTGACTTCAATTGAGCGATCCCGATTTATAACAGCTAAGAATCACCCCTAATGTAATTCTGGTAGCACAGAGCCACAATAGAAGCTCCTACACCACCCATTCATGCATCCCAGTGCAGGCACTTATCTAAGAAAGAGGAAGTGTGACGGAAGTGTCCCCATATTCTGAGTTGTCACAGTTGCTGGAATGGTCACAGGGAGGCACTGACAGCTAGTGCAGTTGCAATTTGAAGGCTATTCTAATCTGCACCAAGAAACTAACCAAGTGCTCAGCCAGCAAGCCACCTTCTCAATAGTCTTGTGCCAAGCATAACTTAGCAGTACTGGAGAACCTAATCCATTTTTTTGCTTGTTTTTATGCCAAATTTAGCTGAATAGGTAGGTAGGGAATGGGGACTCTGCAAGCTTTACAGTTCACTTGGTTTCACGGCCAAAGGAGGAGTCCTTGAGGGCACTTACCAATGAAGGATGGCTGGAAGAGTGTCTCTGGGCAGCGGAAACGTTCATTACCAATTGTGATCACCTGACCATCAGGCAATTCATAGCTCTTCTCCAGAGATGAAGAGGAGGCAGCAGTGGCCATTTCATTCTCAAAGTCCAGAGCAACATAGCACAACTTCTCCTTAATGTCACGGACAATCTCACGTTCAGCTACAGAAACACAGAAAGCAAGGCAAGGTCTGAAGAGGGAGATGACGAGAGGCAGAAATTCCCCAGTAGCCTGAGAGAGATGAGAAGATGTTAGCAAGGAGATGAAGATGAGATGTACTTACCTGTTGTCACAAAGGAGTAGCCACGCTCAGTGAGGATCTTCATGAGGTAGTCAGTCAGATCCCTGCCTGCCAGATCCAGACGCATGATGGCATGAGGCAGAGCATAACCTTCATAGATAGGTACGTTGTGGGTGACACCATCACCAGAGTCAAGAACAATGCCTGGAAGAGATAAATGACTAAGATCAGATACACTTGAAAGCACCTAACTTTTCAGAAATCGCATGACCTTTCAATACACGAGTCAGTAAGAAAAGAAGGTATATATAATGGAATGTAAATCAGCATAGCTCTATATTGTATTCAACAGTTACAATGGATTTGGCTCATTCTGCCTTTGCTAGCATGGCTATTACTGAAGATTCAGAGTGATTCAGAAACTCACTCTCCATTTACTCCGAGTAAGATCCTTTCAGTACCCTCACCAGCACTATCTCGGTGATCATTGTTTTCAACTGAAGTCAAAGTATTTGGTCTGAGTTTCCACTCAAACCAGTTATACCAGTGTAACTTCAGTGAGTTCATAGTAGTCACTTCTGGTTTACATCACTGTAAGTGAGAGGAGAAGCAGGACATGTCTTCACTACCACTTATGTCGGCAAAACTTATGTCACTCAGCGGTGTGAGAAAACGTATCCTGAGCAACATAAGTTTATCCAGCGTAAGTGATAGCGTGCACAGTCTGCAGGAGAACTGCTGCCGCTCATTGAGAGTGGTTTAATTGTCTCAACAGGACAGTTCTCTCCCATCGGCATAGAGCAGCTACATGAGAGATCTTACAGCAGTATAGCTGCATTGGTACATAGACATGAGGCAACTGAGCCTCATTTTTAAAGCAATATGGATAAATTAATAATACCAATTTCTTATGGCACTTTTCCTCAAAAGATCTCAAATCACTTCACAATCTTTAATATATTCAGCCTCAGAACACCCCTATGAGGTAGAGGCTCAAATAAGGCACAGAGAGGCTAAGAGACTTCCCCAATGTCACATAAGAAGTCTGTGGCAGAACAAGGTATTGAACCAAGGAATCTTTCTGCACATTCAGAAGACTGTTTTAATTTTTTACCAGTGCCATATTTGAAAGACATCATTTTTCTGTGAATCTGAATGCCTTAGAGACTGCTCACAATTTTCTGTTTTCTTTTGGAGTTGAGGGGTTGAAAGGAAACATTTCTATAACAATCACTTATCTTTTTACCTGTGGTACGACCAGAGGCATACAGGGACAAGACAGCCTGGATTGCCACATACATGGCTGGCACATTGAAAGTCTCAAACATTATCTGGGTCATCTTTTCACGGTTAGCTTTAGGGTTCAGGGGGGCCTCCGTGAGCAAGGTAGGGTGTTCTTCAGGGGCCACACGCAGTTCATTGTAGAAAGTGTGGTGCCAGATCTTTTCCATATCATCCCAGTTGGTAATGATGCCATGTTCAATAGGATATTTCAGCGTCAGGATACCTCTCTTGCTCTGAGCCTCATCACCTACATAGGAATCTTTCTGACCCATGCCAACCATAACACCCTAATGGAGGAAAGTATAAAGAAACATTTTCTAGGGGGGAATCACCATTATTAAGCACAGATTTAATCATGCCATAAAGCTAAGTATATTATTTTGAATAAAGCAGGGAGAAATACATGAACTATGCCAAAATGTGGCTAAATATGGAAAGCAATATTAATTACTTTGACTATTAATTAAGTTAACATATGGCTGACTCTTTTGAAAAAATCCTACTTCATTTAATTAAAGTGACAAACACGAAACAGGAAAACTCAAGTAACTCATTCCCACATACTTAAGGCTATGGTGGAAAGCAAACCATACAACACAATATCATGAAAAATGAAGCTATGGATAGATGGATGGGAGAAAGTTTTTATAGCTATCTCCATGACAGCGAAATGCATCCATTACAATAGCCATACTCATTCACAAACTAGTACGCAGTTACAACTGTTGCATTCTGGAAATCATGCCAAATAGTATATTATAAATAAAAGAGAGAAGGAGGGGCGTATCTCGTGTAGAAAACAAAAAGGTGAGTCCATAATATCAAACACCATTGTTGAGCTTTTACATATTTTTTTGGCATGGAAGTTGTAGCTCTTGGGTGGGGAGCAAGGAAACAGTTTACTAAAAGTTTTCTATATGCTGGTTTAATGATCACAATATGGAGAGGTAAGAGAATGGGAGAAAGAAAGAAGCATTGTGAGGAGATAAGATGAAGGGGAAAGGGTCTGGGGCAAACAGTAAAGAGTTCCAGAGTAACAGAGGAAGTGGATCAGAGAAAAGAAAAGTGAATAATTCAAAGTGAGTGGCCGTGGCCTGAAGAGTTAGATGAGCTAGGTGATGAGGCAGAGGTCTATGAAAAGGTCCGGAGGTGATGTAAGTGCAATTAATGGAGCTATGGATTTACACCAGCTGGAGGAGATCTGTTCCATGGCAGGAGGAAGGAGCTAGGAAAGATGAGAGAGAGGGGAGTTAAGTGGCGGTGAAGAACCACAGGGGAGAGGAGGGAGCTGAAAGAGAAAAGGATGGAGATAGTGGGGGAAGTGAAGCATGTGGGGAGAGGAGGAAGCTCATGAGGGGGGATTGTAGAGACAGGAGTGGGGTGTGGGGAAGGAGTCCGGTGAGACAGGTGGGGAGGGTCAGAGCGGGGGAAGAAGAACATCGGAGAGAAGGGAGCCGGGGCTCGGCAGAGAGCGGCGGGGCTAAGAGGCAGGTGGGGGCTAGAGCTGGGGCTCAGCGAGTCGGAGGAGGCGGCGGGGCCCGTTACCTGGTGCCTGGGGCGGCCGACGATGGAAGGGAAGACGGCTCGGGGCGCATCGTCTCCGGCGAAGCCGGCCTTCACCAGCCCGGAGCCGTTGTCGCACACGAGCGCGGTGGTCTCCTCGTCGTCACACATCTTGGGTGGGAGGCAGGGAGCTGCAAGACAGCCCGGCCGCGTGTCCAGAGCCCGTGCAGCCGCCGGGAGAGGCAGCAGCCTGCAGAGCCCTGCTCCATCCCGCCCGGCCCAGAGCTCCCCCCCCCCCCACCCGGCTCAGCTCTCTCTGCCCGCACAAGAAGGGACCTGCTCCCTCTCTCCCTCCCAACTGGGCAGTGAGAGATATTAGACAGTCAATCACTTTCTAGATCTCTCTCTCTTTCACACACGGATAAACTCGTGGCACACCCTGCCCTCCAGCTGTTGCCTGTTCCTTACTGTTACTGATGCAGCTTAGCGATTGCCTGCAGTAACCGTAGGCGTGACAGGGGACATTGCCATATAATGCAAACACACTTATCCACCCTTTTGGAGGTTTTATATACATACAATCAGAAAATATTTATCCCTCGGCTCTTCAAATGCACTTTTACTTCTAGCAGAGCATTATTAGAATTATTTTAAAGAAATGTCGTCCAAGATCTTTCTCTGAAGGACTAGCAAACTTTTGAGAGCCGTCCTGGGGGAATTTCAGACACAATTTGTTTGTAGTGTCTATAATTCCCCAGATAGCCAACCTGTGGCAATCAATATTATTTTAAAAGCAATGAATGAAAGGATGAATGAAAAGTTTATAGGCTTCAGTCCCCTCTCCCAGCCCTCACCCAAAAACAAAGAAATAAAATTAGCCCTTATGTTACAGATGCAAAGCAGCCTCCTCAACAGTTGTATCTAGAAATCCAGAAATTGTCTCCTCTTTGTCAGTCTGATCTTCTAATTTCCCCAAGGAGGCCTTCAGCTGAGCAGCTGAAGAACTGTGCTGGGAACTTGACTGATAGGCTGGTCAGCTGTACTACTCACCAGATCAGCACCTACTGCGTGGGGGTCCTGAGAAAAAGCTGGGTACTGACTCAGAGGGAGATACACCAATTTATACTTCTTGGGCGGCAGTGGCAGTCAGATGCTCCTGAGGGACAAGCCAGCCACCTTTTCCTTATTTGGTCGGCTTCACACCATTGAGTAGCAGTGAAGCCATGAATGGAGTAAGGGAAGGCAAAAGTCAGAGTAGGCTAGAGCAGTCAGGGCCCCACAGGCCATGTAAGGCAAGCAAGGGGATAGCATTCTAACAGCAAATGGGATGGCCAAATAGGGAACCCATGTGAAAAATTGTGCATACTTGTTCTGGGGGCCAATATTTTTAAAAAGATGAATGAAAGGAGGGTGCCCATCTTACTGTTTTAAATAATCTGGAAGCTGTAAAAAGATCAATGAATTAAGCTCTAGCTGCCATAGTGTCTGGCATGTGTCACTGCAGTGTGGGAAGTAAGCAACCAGGAGTGAGATTTCAAGAGGATAACAGTTGGATCATTAATCTCAAAATACATTTGTTTGATGGTGGTGGCTTCTTTGCTTTTTTTTTTTAATTGAGAAGGATAATCAAGACACCCATATTTAATGACAGCAGGTGAGCAGGCTGATGAGTGAAGCTGTCATTGGTAGCTACAATCTCAGATTTTGATCCTGTATTAAGACAGAAGGCAGCATATGCTTCCTGTTTTGCTTCAGCAAGAAGCAATGCACACTTGAATTCTCTAAACTTTGGTGAATACACACAGAAAAAATTGTGCCCTCCTTTGCTTTTGGGAGGCAACAGGCAGTACAAAGCAGGATCTGTTGGCTTACAATAACATAGATAAACTCCCCATTTTTGTACTTTTAGTGCACACTGAATCAGTAATGCATAGTGATATGTATGGGAGAGAGGCGGGGGGAGAGGATGGGAACAGCTCGAACAAAAACAGCCATGGTATTAATGTAATGTGGCAGTTGTTTTCCTGCTCTGTTGAAACATCCACATTGATAATTTGTTCCAGCAGTAGAACCTAGAAGATCCATATATCTTAAAATATTTTTTTTTCAGTTAAAAATAGAAAGACTAGAGAGGCATCCCTTGAGTGGGTTTGGCCTGGTATGTGAAGGCACATATTGTCAACGTGTTTCCTGAAGGAACTTTATTATACTGCATCGTAGTGTCCTTCGGGAGCTCAGCTTGTAAACTACCCAGACATGTTAATGTCTGTCTATGCTATACACTCTGGGGAAGGAAAAATTGAGCCCAAGGGAGTGAAGAGAGGTGGGGGAAAGAAGCAGCAGCAGCAGCTCAGACGGATCAGTCACTTAGTTACAAATCTTGTGCGTGAAACATATTAGATGCTGCAAAAGACTTCTGTCAAACACTCACATACATCTTAAAAAATGTGAGAGGAAAGGTCTTTGAGCGTAATCAAAGCCACAGTTTTTCTGTGCTCTCCTTGCACTGAAAAATGGGTGTGATGAGTGGAAATCACTGAGAAGCAATACTATTCATTTCTATATTGCATTCAAAGGAGGTGGCAGAGGCTCTTGCATCTTAAATTTCTTCTCCCAGATAGGATAAATTCAATAAATATTGTGTAATTGCAAACAGTTAATCAGAAGTTTAGCTCTGGGTGACTTACCTGTCCCAGCCTGCTCTCCAGCTCATTTTGGGATGGTGCCAATTTATGAACACAACTTTGTAGATATTGCAACAAGCATCTTAGCCACAGTTGGCTGCTGCTTTACTTTAACTCCCTTGAGAAGACCTACACTGTTTCTGGTGAGACACTGTTAAAATTTTTAAAAAATATATAAAAATTCACCTAGAGATATATGAAAGGATGGTTCAAGGCTGTAAATTACAATGACAGAAAGAGGTCATTACAGTGGAGGTCCGTGCTTCACATCCTTCCGCCTTGGGAATCAGAGACAGACAAACTTCACATTCATTAAGTTTATTGTAAAAAAAATAAATCAAATATTGGTATGGCAAGGTACACAAAAAATAAGTATATACTTATAAACAGATTAGACAGATTAGAGACAGATTTATAGAAATACTTTACATAATTAGATATTTAGAGAGATTTTGATATATCTTTTTATATATGTATCCATATATGTGTGTATATACACATGGATATAGTGTGGGGGGGGAGGGTATGGTTTCAAATTAGTAATGGTTTTTAATACTTCATTTTCCATTTTTATTACATTTCTGATTCAGTGGCAGGTTCCCACATGTATTGTCAAGTGGTTCTTGCCCTCTTTTTCCTTCTTCCTAAAGTTCATCTTTTCTGCAGAAACTGAATAACATGGCAGATTGGCCTTTTTCACCAGCAGTAAAAATTATCCTACAGTGTTATCTCAGCTGTCCCTCCATTCAGAGGTGTTACAGTATTTACATAGAAGCCAGTTACTGATAGCCACTTTGAATTCCTCCCTGTCACATACTATGTTCATTTGGCTGAAGAAAGAAAGAAAGAAAGAAAGAGTGTGTCTCAAAACTGAGACAAATAAAGCCAGCACTTGTGTGCAAGACTCACCAGGGACAGTAGGTCCTGTGCCTGACCTTTCCTTTGTATTTCCTTTATAAACATATATCTTCTTTCACTCGTACTTGTTCAAATTGTAATTTTCTAATTAAAACACAATAAGGCTTGAAACTAGAACCTAGATGCCCTTGAAAGCTAAATAAATCTCTCTTTCTCCTTTTTGTACATGGCAAGGTCAAAGGAACAGGGCACTGCACAGTGTATTAAATCCAAAATGGCACCTGTTTCCTCATAGCCATTTCACAAGTACCCAGAGAAACTCATTTATATGGTCAAAATCATCCTGCTGTCTGCCAAAAAGTGATGTTACAGCAGCAAATAAATAAACCAACAAACAACAACAAAACCCATCATCGTCGAGGGAGGGGGAGGCGAGGGGGGAGGAAGAGGAGAGAAGGGAATTCCAGAAATTGAAATGACTAGAGTCTCTTTACCTGCAGGATGCATTTCTTAAGAATCAGCCACAGTCCAAGCAGTACATTAGCGGCAAAGGAAAAGCAAGCAGAAGGGATTGTTAGATAGTACAGGGAGCTGCAATAGCGATGATTTTCACATATCTAAAAAGAGTTTGTCCTCCAGGAATATTAAGATTGAAGTGTTTAACAAGTGTTAATGGAGAAGCACACATCATTTCATTAGCATAGTTGTGCCATATGTGCGCTAAGGCAACCACTTCATTTCTAGACTCATAGCACCTCAGGTGCTACTTGGAGCAAGTCTGCTTTTCCTTTGCAAGCAAAATTTGATGTGCTATTCAAACTAAGAGGGAACTGCTTTGACTTAGAATTGCAATCACAATGGACTGTAAGCTCTTGCATGCTAAAAAACAATATTATGATCTTGTGATAGCCCAGATACCTAGCATCTCTTATTCACTTTAGTATTTTAGGTGAAGGAAGGAAATCAGGAAAATAAGGCCCTGATACTGGAAGCACTTTCTACGAAGCACTTTCTACCATGTATAGTGTTTATTGCCCTAAAGATTTCAATTGAACTATTTACAGTTGTAAACACTGCATCCAATAAAAGAGTTTGCTGGTTCAGGCCTCCCTTTCTAAGCATGTTTATATACTATCAACTTATTCTTTAGATTATCTACAGATGTTATAGATATATCTACATATGTGTGGATGAATCCTTCTCATCACATTAAACCATCATGTGTCCTATATATATGCCACATATTGCACAGGTGGTCTGCTATAGAAGTGTTTTTGGAAGTTTTTTAAATGTTGTAAGTACAATTGTGCATCCTTCTCCCTGTAAAATCAGTTGTCTTAGTTACAATGAAATCCACTGTGCAGACCTCTGTGGGGGAGAAAAATTATAACTAATATATTATAGAAACCTAAAAATATATTTAATACCTGTTACATACGTAATAGTGTCATGATTTTAGAGTCCAATATCTCATAATCTACTAGGGTTTGGAAACAAAAGCTTCATCCCACTCCAGTGATATGAAGCATCTACACCTAGCCTCAAGGGACCATGGAATATCAAACATGTCACTGGATCAGAGCTGAATATTGCCTTTATGGAGCTTCAGGCCAATGTCATTTTTATGAGAAATTGTACATTTGCAAGGAAACATCTCTGACAGATTTTATTTCCATAGCAGCTATGTATGGTTTTGGAAGAAGTTATCCCTGCAGAGGTTGAATTGTGGGCAGAGTGCAGGCAAGAATATTAAAGATATATGACAAATTTATCATATGACTATCATCATATATGTGGGATATATGCAGACACACTCTAGTCATAGAAGCTAGAACTGAAAAAGAGAATTAGATCATTCCTGCCAGTGCAGAATTGTTCCCTGTGATGCATTTTATCATGTTTTGTCCAATCTAATTTTGAAAGTATCTAGTGACAGAGCTTCCTCCCTTTCCCCTGGAACATTATCCCACAGTTTAATAACTGCACTGTCAAGCAGTTTCACCTGATATTCATCCTAACTTTCCCCTTTCTTAGTTTTATCCCATTTGTCCTAGTTATAGCCCCATGTATCATACTACATAAATTCTGTTTCCTTCATGTTTATATCCTTCACTTGGTTGCAGGCTGTTATCATGTCTCTCTCTCTCTCACACTCATATAGTGCTGTGTGTCTATAATTAACCTTAAGTGTGCACTGAAATGATGGAATAATGAGATGGGCAATAGGAGACTAGAGATGCATCCAAAACACTTTTGTTATGAAGCTGATAGCAGCAGGGGCAGAAAATATAGATGGATGTGAGCAATAATGTAAGGAAGTACTGAATCTCCAGCCCTTAAGAACTATTTGCAACATCCCATTCACAAATAAAGGGTGAGAGCCCAATCCCTGCTACATTGCTTTACACTGGGTGAAACGGCCAGAGTGGCATAAACAGGCTGTAAAAGCACAGGGCCCAGACAGGGGAGGTTCCCACCCATTCCCGAATAGCAGAAGACAGTTGTAAGGTTGCCTTCCAAGGACTCCTTTACAACACAGGGGTTCTGCCAGGGGTAGGGCCCAGCACATAGCACTGTGAAGACTTCGGGCAGCTCTGGCCTGAAAGGCATCCTAGGGAGGCTGTCATAATTTAGACAGGCCCCAGAGCAATCTAAATTACATTTGGGTCATAGAGCAGTCCGGGATAGAGGGACTGGTGCAAATGTTGCTTAAAACCTCCTTGGCTCCTGCTCCTCCAGGGCTCTAAAACATCCTGACACAAAAAGAGCAGAAAAGAACAGTCTTGCAAACCTCTGGCTCAATGGTTAGCCAGACAAAAGGACTGCTGCTTATTTCCCTAAGCACAACTGTCTCACTTTTACCTTCTGTTCCTCCCCTCTGTTTGTGGTATCTACCTGTTAGTCTTAATCTTATATTTAGACTGTCGGCTGTTTGGGGAAAGAGCACAGTGGGACTCTGATTTGATGGCAGCCTCCAGGTACTACTATAATACAAACAACAACAACTGTGAAGGCAACATAAAGCAATCTGATTTAAAAATATCAACTTCTGAAATCATGTAAACAGTGAGGTCTTTAATATTAGGAATATTTCTGCAAAACCACCAGTGCTTAATGTTAAATTCCAGCCAGTCACTTAGATTTAGTGATTATGTTATTTTAAAATACACTCAGGTAATACTTCCTTAGCGTACATTACCACAGAAAGGTGAATCTTGCAGAACAATCACCCAACATGTTCAATGAAATAATGATGTCACAGAGATGGGTATCTTGTAAGAACATAGGTTATGTAGATTTATAAATATATAAAGATTAGAGCAAGAGAGAGATGGTAGAAGTGGATCCAAATACAAAAAGCAATTGACTTCCTGTTCCAAGTTTATATCCACTTTACTTTCAATTTCCCTCTTAGAGTATCCTCTGTCCTAGTCTCCAGGATAGCCTACAGTGAGAACTTAAATTGGCATAGCTACATCACTTCTGGGCATGAAAAATCCAAACCCCTGAGAGATGTATCTAAGCTCACCTAAAACCCAGTGTAGACAGCGTTAGATCAATTGAAGAATTTTTCCATCAACCTAGTTACTGCCTCTTAGAGAGGTTGATTACCTACACCAACGGGAGAACACCTCCTATCACTGCAGTAAGTGTCTCCCCTGAAGTAATAAAGCAGCATAGCTACAGAACTGTGGCTGTGCCACTGTAGCCATTTAAGGGTAGACATATTTGCTATAAATGCAGGGCCAGTCATGTTGAGACTTTACTGCAGCTCCAATTTTTTTCTACCATTCTCTGACTTATAGGCATCTGGTCCAAGTTTTGAGCCCTGAAATTACTGCTTGCAGCTGAGCATCCTAGGTATGACCTAAATTCTAACATTCTATTGATTGAAATGTTGTCCCAAAGGAATGCAGTAACACTGCAGTGAAGTGATCAACAGCAAAGCAGTTCATTAATCAAATCTAAAGCTTCAGACCATGCACCATTCCAATAAAGGTTCTCTGGAATTTTGATAGCAAATGATTTATTTGAAAAATAGCTAATTAGTTGAAGGACTATTCCCTTGCACACGTAGATTTGGAAAGAACTCTGCAGTGTATGGAGACCATAATTCAAATTACTATAGAGAGAATTTCTCAAGTTTGTATCCTTATTCTGCATTTTCTCACTCCTTCTCTCTAATTTTATGAAAAGACCTGCACTTCCCAGAAAAGACAATTAGGTCATGAATATCATGAACACAGTTTTGCAACTTTTGTAGGCCATAAAGACCACAGATTTTACTCTGAGAAGACAGCCAAAATAAAGAAGCTTTTTCAGAAGATCCCTGGATTTTCTATAAAGATGATGATGGATGTGCAATTATTTTTCCATAGGATTTTATATAAAAATATGAACTTAATAAATATAAGAGCGACAAGGTGGGTGAGGTAATATATTTTATTGAACCAGCTTCTGTTGGTAAAAGAGCTCTTCTTCAGAACTGGGAAATGTACTCATAATGTTACAGCTAAATAGAAGGTAGAACAGATTGTTTAACATAAGGAGTTAAAACATCTTGCAAGACACCATTCAAAGTGAAGTGGGCAGTTAACAACTCTGCAGTCATAGGACAAGGGAGGGTTCTTGTGTTGCAGGCCAACGGACAGCTCTCTGACACCACCTACTATGAAGAATTCAAAGAAGTCCCTCCCACACCACAGTTCACAGGAATCTAGGGATATCATCAAATCCTTTCCCAAACAACTCCAAGAGAAACTCTACAAACTCATCCCTCATGAACCCACACCAGGGACCTTCCACATGCTTCCCAAGATACACAAACAAGGAAACCCAGACAGACGCATCATATCTGGCTATGGAACTCTTTCTGAAGGAATATCATCACTCATAGAAGCCATCCTTAAACCACTCATCACACAAAGGCCAGTTCCTTCTAAGGCACAACCAACTTCCTCCAGAAGCTCTGCAACATTAACACCCTCCTTCAGAACACCAGCACTGTCACCCTGGAGGTCACCTTCCTCTACACCAATGTCCCTCACAATGATGGCATCACTGCCTGCCACAAATATCATGTTTGTGAGAAAAAATAAAAATAAAGTAACTAAAGAGCTAGAAAAGGCTGGTTTAAACTAACTTGCAAGTGATAGACTAATACATATGGATAAGAAAAGATAGCAAAAAGTTATAAATAAGTTTGTGTAACAAAGGGAGGTTGAAGCTGCCAGAGGCAACTCTGATGAGATCATCCTGATGAGCTTCCCACTATAAGCAACCGATCATTACTTTCCGAGTGTTTTGCCTTAATGAAGATCTGTTAGATCCATCTGCTGAATAAGTGAATCTCAATCCAACACTAAACTCCCTCTTAGATTTCCACTACAACTTCAGCAACCATTGTCCATCCACCAAACTCTCTCTACAACACTCCCACAGCAACATCAACTTCTTAGACACCATGATCAACTTCAGCAATGGAACCCTACAAACAACTATATACAAGAAACCCATCTACCTTCACAGAGCCAGTAACCACCCCAAACACACCAAGAAATCTGTTATCTACAGCCTGACACTCAGAGACCACAGAATATGCTCCAAGGTGAAAGTCTGGGATACACATCTTAACACATTTAAAACCACCTTCCTCAGACAAAGACACTCCGCGAGAGAAATTAACTACATCATGGAACAGGCCACCTAAATACCTTGAGAGAACCTGCTTCAATACAAAAAAAAAAATCCTACAACTGCACATCCTTAGTTGTCACCTGCCTTCCCACACTGGAACCCTATACAAGGTATCATTAAACAATTACAACCCATACTCAATGGGAACAACATCTTGAAATAAATATTTCCCAAACCTTCACTTCTGGCCTTTAAACAACTCCCATCTCTCCAATCTGATCATCAGAAACAAACTCCCCACAGACCAGGACACACCAACTCCAAGTGGCACCAGATCCTGCCATAACAACAGATGCAAAACCTGCAGTGATGATCAATACCCCTCCACAATACACCTTTCTCTATCCATAGATCCTACACATCCTTATCATAGCACATGATATACCTCATACAATACCATATAACCTGTGGGTGAACACTTCACAAAACACTCACCCTCAAAGGAAACCTTCATAACACCTTCATAAAACAAGCTTGGGAGCTTAAATTCATAACTTTGTTAGACACAAAAATTATGGACTGAATAGAAAACGGGATTTATGGTTTATTATAACAATCAGTAACCCATGAACTCTTCTTTGTCTTATAACTGCAGGTTTTAACTGCCCACTTCCGTTTGAATGGTCTCTTGCAACACATGTTAACTCCTTCTGCTAAACAATCTGATCCACTCTGTATTTAGTTGTGACACTCTGACCTTTCCCAGACCTGAAGAAGAGCTCTGTGTGGGCTCAAAACTTGTCTCTTTCAACAATAGAAGTTGGTCCAATAAAAGATATTACCTCACCTATCTTATCTCTTTGATCCCAGGGTATTAACATGACTACAACAATACTGAAAACATTAATAAATATAATGTTTTTATAATAGCAATCCAGAGATTTCCAAAATCACTTCCCCAAGTTGACCTGAAGGTCCTGTATTAGTCTTCATTTCAACCAAATTTTCCCCAAGAACTGTTCTCCAGGATACAGAAGTGTCAATACTAGACTAAAACTTGTTTTATCATTTACATTTTTATTATGTGTAACATGGATATAGTGGCATGTACACAAAAGACTATGGAGACCTGTGCCAGGGTCCACTTGCTCCTACCTCTGCTCAAGTCCACAAACAGCTCAGTTTGTTTTTTGCTGGTAAAACATCCAGTGCAGTTTATTTATAATATTACTTTCCACTACCCTTATACTATGTCTATACTATAAATTATCTCAGTATAACTAATGCCACTCAGAGGCGTGACTAATCCACACCCCTGAGTGACGTAATTTATACTGACCTAAGCACTGGTGTAGACAGTGCTATGTTGACAGGAGTTATGTCAACAGGAGAGCTCATTCCCATCAGCTTAGAACATCTTCACCAGAAGCGCTACAGATGTAAATGACCTGCTGAGCAGTTTTTGGTTAAAGTCTGCAGCTTCGGGGGTGTGGACCAGACCTGGGTCTATGTTGCAGCAGGCTAACATGCAGCAGGCTAACATGCAGCAGGCTCAACAAGGCAGGGTTCTGGAGTCCCAAGCTGGCAGGGAAAATAGGCTCAGAGGTAATTCCAGCACATCAGGTGACAGTCTCAAGGGGGTCTCTGTGATCGAACCCATCCCAACCTGATTAACCTCTTAGTTCTCCTCAGCTCATCAGTTAGGGACAACTTTTCATAATGACATCTACTCTGGAGTAATTAATCAGAGTTGCAGTGACCAGAGGGCTGACTCAGTTGCTTTTGCCCAGCACTTTGTCACAAAACCTCAGAGAGTACTGAGCAAGAAAAACAAACTGCATAGGTGCAGGGTAAAAGAAGGCAACCCATCTTCCTAACCCAGCAAAGCATCTCGGTTCAATAGAACACTTTGGTCCAGCCACACTTTTTGGTGAGAGATGAGGAATTAATTGCTTTGTTTCTCTAAGTAATGTTTTTGAAGGGAAGGGGAATGTGTTCCATCAATATTAAATTTATCACTTATTTATCTGGAGTTTTACTTCACTAGTACTGAAGATAAATAATATATCAAAACCTAATTCCCATGAGAAAGGCCCCATCCAGCTAGAGAGGTTGTCATATTATCAGGGCACTATGGAGAAGATTGTACGGCTTCTGTTATACCTGGTCTGTGGATCACTGGAGCACTTCAGCCTTCCCTCAGACACTTTTCAGTAAAAATCTTACAAGAAAAACTGTTTCCTATAGAAGGCCACACAGTTGGGGCAGATATAGAGTTAGCTATAAGTAGAATGCTCTGTTTCAGTAAGCTTGGAAATATTTCCCACATACTACCACTTAGGTAACAAGGGTTTAAAGAAGTTGCAGAAGGCCCTGCTTTACTCAGCCCTGACAAATATAGCTCCTTCCTACATTACCTAAAATCTTCTTAGTGAATAGAATCTCAGGGAATCATTTAGTTTTTCAATCCGTCTGTGCAGAGTATACTGAATCCTAAACATAAGTAAGTGAAAAGCAGCCTCAGTCAGTTTTATTGGTGTCTCATGGGTCCAAACGAATGTTTGAATGAAGAGGTTTTCTTGCCAGGACAAAACAGGCTGTTGACCTGGATATGCTCTATGGTATACGCAGGCTGCTTGGACACAACATTTGGCAGCACTCCATGCCTCAGTCACTATCTGATGCAGCAGTCTGACATTAGATGGGCATGGATCCTCAATCAGTGAAGTGCTACAGGTGGCTCAAATATTTGCTAACATGGATCACATAGCTAGTTATCCTGTGTCTTCTATGGACTGATTGCCAGGCCTATGGCTAGCAGAGTTGGGGAAATTTCTCTTATTGTTAAGTGTTCTCATCCATCCCAAACTGTAGAAATGCTATTTCTTTTTTATGACAAGCATATGGATTGACTTCACTTGTTTCCATTATGTACCACCTTTACTATACTCTTAGTTACACAAGCAGTTTAGCAATTCCAGTATGGGGGTGGCTCAGTCCTAGATGTGAAGGGAGTAGTCACATACCCTTGTCCATCTTGTTCAATAAACTATTAGTTCTAAGCCTCTGGCCTGAGGTTTTGGGAACGTCTTTTCTATCACGGGTGTTAAATGTTCCATCTTCTTATCTTTCCTGTACCTGCAAAACCATTAATCAAATGTAGCAATTTCTGTTTTGTGCTATCTATCATCATTCATCCCAATCTTTGTCTTATAAGTTTAGCAATCATGTATGCTAATTGTAACTGCAAAGAATGCGATCTGGGCCTGCTTTTTGCCTTTGTGGTGACCATTTAAATTAGCTCTTCTTCTGCTCTTGGGTTTGATTGTCTTATTTACAATCTAATGGGCCACATTTTCTTCTCAGTTACACTGTTCAACAGACATATGCTGGTGTCAATGAAAGAATTTGGCCCATTGTCTTTGCTTCACTTTATAAGGGTAGATCTACAGTTGCAGCAGGGTTTATAGTACAGACACTGAACACCCAGCTAGTACAAGTATAAAAGCAGTGTATACAGGCAAGCAGAGTAGAGACATGCCAAAATCTTATAGCATACGTGGCTGTCTACACACCTAAGCAGTGCCTCCCACGTATACCCTGCTATTTTTAGCAGTTTAGTGTCCTGCTGCGTCCGCACTGTGAGAGCCTTTGCCCACTGCAGTGAAAGCCTCCAGCAGTGGAAAAAGGCTCTGGCACAGGAGAGGCAGCCAGGAAAGCCTCCAGCAGTGGGGAGCTGCCAGACCCCTTCTGCGCTGCTTCCTACTGCCAGAGCCTTTCATTGCCACATATAGCTACAGGCAGGGCCGGTGCAACCATTGAGGCGGACTAGGCGGTTGCCTAGGGAGCTGAGATTTGGGGGCGCCAAAAAGCGCCGCCCAATTTTTTTTAAATGGTTGCACAGCCACTGCTGCTGGGACAAAGAGGGAGTCTGAGCTGCCAGTGGCAGCCGGTAGCCCAGTGGCTCCGCAGGCCAGGGTGTACGGAGCTGCCACGGGGGCGGGCGGCACACTTCGGAGGGGGGAGCTGCTGCAGGGCTGGAGGCTCAAGGTGGAAGTTTCGCCTAGGGCGCGAAACTTCCTTGCACCGGCCCTGGCTACAGGTATCCTACTCACCACTGCAAGACTAGACAATGCCTAAAAGATTTATGCCAGGTGTTACTTCATTTCACTGTATGAAGCATTTTAAGGGTGTCCCCCGGGTCAGAGCATCGCCGTGGCAGCCCGCAGCCCAGGGGGTTACCCAGGTCAGAGCGCCGCCGCGGCAGCCCACAGCCCAGGGCTTCCTCTGGGTCAGCACGCCAGCAGGGCTGCCCAGAGGGGGGCAAGAGGGGCAATTTGCCCCAGGCCCCCAGGGGTCCCCACAAGAGTTTTTCGAGGCCCCTGGAGCGGGGTCCTTCACTCGCTCTGGGAGCCCCAGAAAACTCTCACGGGGCCCAGGCCCCTGGAGCTTATTCTGCTCCCGGTCCTCGATGGCAGGGGGTCCTTCCGCTCCGGGGCGGAAGGACCCCCCGCCGGTGAATTACTGCCGAAGCGGGACCTGCTGCCAACACGCAGCCCGGTCTTCGGCGGTAATTCCGTGGCGGAGGGCCCTTCCGCTCTGGGACCAGTCGCCGAAGTGCTCCAGAGACCCGCGGCGGGGGCCCTCCACCACAGAATTACCGCTGAAGACCCGGCTGCACTTCGGCAGCTGGTCCCGCTTCGGCAGCAATTCGGCGATGGGGGGGCCCCGCGGCGGGTCTCCGGGACACTTCGGCGGCAGGTCCCAGAGAGGAAGGGCCCCCCCGCCGCCAAAGACCCCAGGCCCCTGGAATCCTCTGGGCTGCCCTGTCACCTGGGACAGTACGCTGCTGCCAGCAGCCTCCACCCAGGGGTTCCACTGAGCAGTCCTGCTTGGAGAGGATGCGGAGCAGAGGTGAGCTGGGGTGGGGAGGTACTGCAGGGCTCCTCAGGCCAGGGGGTAGGGAGCTGCTACGGGGGCGGGCGGCACACTTCGGGGGGGGAGCTGCTGCAGGGCTGGGGGGGGGCACAAGGTGGAAGTTTCGCCTAGGGCGCGAAACTTCCTTACACCGGCCCTGGCTACAGGTATCCTACTCACCGCTGCAAGAGTAGACAAGGCCTAAAAGATTTATGCCAGGTGTTACTTCATTTCACTGTATGAAGCATTTTAAGATCTCATATAAGAAAGGCACTGTATAAAATAAAATAGCAATGCACTATCGCACCATAATCTCAGCAATTGAAAGATCACTGGCATGTCTTTGAACAGCATGAATGAACATAATTGGGTAGGTTTAATATTATCATAATCTATCAGCAAATGTAGCATTTCTATTCATGTATGGATCTATGTGAAAATACCTGGATATTTTAGTTTATTTTTGACTAACATTTACTAATCACAGTACGGAATCTGTTTTACACTGGTACGATGCCACAGAAGACAATGAAATTATTCCAGATTTATACCTGTGTGAATAAAGCAGATTTTTTCTGCATAAAAACATGCTTCCCATAAAAAACACATTTTCAGTCAGTGAATTGCTTTTGTACTATAACTTGGCTAGCTAGGTGTTAAAATTCAGCCACATCTAAAAATAAATATAGCTAAAGTACAGTTAAGTACTTCTTAATTGTGCAAGGGTCAAACTTTAAGTTAGTGTTTGGATTAAAGCTGTTAAATGTGAGGATGAAGCGAGAATGGTGGATGCTGGCAATATGCTTTTCCATTCAGAAAAGTCTTTAGGCATAGTTAGGATTTTTTGTATGCACTAAAATGCTTTCTGTGGATGGCCCAGCCCCAGACTGAAGCAGTCCCAAACTTGGCAACACAGATCAAACACAGGCAAGGATTCAAGACTTGCAAAAAACCCAGAGGGCTTCTGATAAAGAGAGTTAGAAATGAAAACATATATATCTATTCAAAGGTCAGACATTCCTACCTAAAATGACAAAGATGTCAGACCATGGTAAATATGAGATTATGTAACCAAAAAAATTTAAATAGTGAAATAGGTTCACTATTCTTCCAATGAGGGAATATTTTCATCGATGAAACAGCTGTTCTCTGCCATCAGTTGCAATCAGAAAAATGGGTTAATTCTGAGAGCTTATTATAACATTTCTAAGAAAAATTCATGAAAAAAAACTAAAATGTTGTTTCAACAAAGAAAATCTAACTCCTATATTTTACAAAGCTGTACTTGACAATAAAGCTACCTAGTTACATTTGCCCTCTTCAGAGCCCCCCCATAGCCCGTTATCCCCCAGCCCAGAATGTCTTGGATTCAGATACTTAGCATAGCGCTACATACGGAAGCAACGAAGGTAACATACTGCCCTTTAAAATGTGAGGAAATATGGTCCTAGGAGCACAAGGCAAGTTAGTAAATTAGGAAGTCCAAATTATGTTTGCAATATAATCAGCCACAATATAGTCACAGAGAGTGTAGGCACTGAGCTGGGTCCCCAGCAATGCATCTTCCCCAATGGGTGCAGCAAGGGCTGAGGGTGGCTCTTAGGCTCCAAACTACACCGACGGACCAGCAGAGGACAGGCATGATGAGACTACATATACTACATCCTTTCAAATACAGCAGTGCTTTTGTAGTCTCTTAGATCCTCTGGAGGAATTCTGGGTGAGTCAGCAAGATTTCTGCAGGGGGCTCCAGCTGCAGCATGGGTGGTCCCTCTATACTCTTTCAGAACCAGGCTGTGCATTAGAAGCCACGGGACACACTTGTTCTTCATAATTCTATATTCCTGTCTTAACAAATAGCAATGGTGATATAAATTCATTGTGGGGAAAACAGAGAAAGAATGTTGGTCTAACAAAAACCCTCTCTCTCCAAGTCAATTATTCACAGGGAGGAAAAAACATAGGGAAGTTCTGAATATTGTGCTGTTGGGGAGCAAATCTGGATATGTTCTTGTTCTGGGGGCTCTCCTGTTGACACAAAGGAGGCTGTGGACAATTGAAAGGAGGCATACACATGAAGTACAGCCAGATCCAATTGACAGTGGAACATAATGTTCTGCCTAGAGGAACCTACACTGGTCTCTCGCAAAATTGGTGAAACTGAACTTGCAAAACTTGTACTTTGCCTGTGCTGCAGAGATTGCCTCCTGGATTGTGTGTTGTCACTGGCTGCCTGCTTGCCTATGCAGTCTGTCCTCTCCCTCTGGCCACCAGTGGGGACTGTAATCAGTTACCCAGGGAAAAACATCTGAACACATCTTCTCACCAGCTAATGAGCACAAGCAGTTTCAGTTGGATGGAGGCTGCTTAGTTTCTGGTGAGAACAATCTATTCTCCAGTCCATATGGACACAATCAAAGCACAGACTGGCCACAGTGTTCTGGCCCTGTCCTCTCTCCCAGGCAATATTTCAGAATGTTGTATTTCCAGAGATAAGGTTGTCATCATAACTCATTGTGTAGATATGAAAGATCACAATCTCCACTGTAAGCTTATAAAACAGTCATATTAAATCAGTGTCCTTCATAGATTATTAAGTGGGGGTGAGGGAATTGCCAAATACCTTTTACATTGAAATAAAAGCTCTTTAATTCACCATGTAAAAACAAGAAATTCACAATGGTGTGACATTTGATGAACACGATGGTGTGACATTTGATGGAGTGAGCTGCAGAATCCTTGCCAAACACAGCGCCATCTTTAACACATGGGCTTGCCCTTTCTGACGTTCTGAGCACACTCTCTCCCCACATTTACTCCTTGCAGCAGGGCGTCGCTAACGTCATCAAGTCCCACCAATGTAATGAAAGGGGAGACAAATCCATAAAGGCCTGCCAAGGCCATGCTTAAAGGCCAGGCAAAAAGGACCAGTATGAACATCCAGAGCAAACTCCACATCAGATAGAAGCAGGTTGTCTTAAAGCGCTCACTGAAACATTACAAAATAATCTGGATTAGTGCCAAATACATCTGACATTTTTCTTTCTACTCTTTTTTTCTCTATGCTAATCATATATAGCAGAAAATAAGATTGAGTCAGTAAAGGTGATCCAAATGCCATTTTACAATTCTCACTTGGTATCTAAATGATACAAAATAATGGACAACAGCCCTCTCTGTAAGCACAGTAACCTGATTTACAGAGCAGTTATTTGTGTGCACATTTCTGTATGTGCCATTTAGGCCTCAGTTCTGAGAAGTTCATTCACACTCCATCACTGGATGAAGAGATGCTTATGTAAATGCTAAGGGCAAAATTTCAAAACTGGGCTTATAAATCCATATTTACACACTTAACATTAGATTTAGAGCTCAACTTTAGGGACCTAGCTTTGAAAATCCTGGCCTAAGTAATCAGATACAGATATTACTGAGTTTCCAGAAATAATTATGATAATGCAGAAATGGGGTCTCTCTCTCCTCTTACTGTCTTTTCACTCCTGCTCATCCTTGATGCTCTTCCAAAAAGCTTAGCCCTCTGCTCTCACAATGAGCCATTTTTATTTGGTACATTTCCTTTTTTTTAAAAGCTGTCAAGCTCTCCCTTCTTCCATCATCAACCCCACATACATCTCCTCCCTCTCCCACCCTCACTCAAACTCATTCCTTTCATCCTTTCCAGCTGTCAAGATAAAACAGTTTTAAAACCACACCTGGGCTGCATCTCTCAGCAGTTTTGTCTTTGAGAGGAAAACCGTTCCCAAAATTCAAACCAGTGGAGCCATTGCATGTACACAACTCCAGCTGCTGGAGCTATGTTTATAACCAGTGTGGTTAAATCTGCTTTAAAGTTGCTATTAAAAAAAAATTGGTGTCCAGGACTTTGTCCACACTAGCACTCCAACCAATTTTTGGGAAAGTTTCTGAGGTGCTCAGAGGTACTTGCTGGGTGGGCTAGCTCAGCTCATCTCAGCTTTGTTCCTTCTTCCCACCTCTCTGCTGCACAGCTGAGTGGGGACACAGTTTCAAAGTAACAAACAAATTCTTGGGGAAGATGCTTATATTTCATCTGATCCTCCATACCCATGGTCTTTTCTGGTCTCAGTGACTCTCTTGGCTCCACGCTAAACCCTTACATCCAGAGCTCAACATAGAACTGATTTTGGGTTCACTGGTAATTCCCAAGTATCAGAGGGGTAGCCATGAGAGTCTGGATCTGTAAAAGCAGCAAAGAGTCCTGTGGCAGTTGTGACAAAATTCCTCCTCTACCTTGGTGGGTCCTGCGCTTATTGGCAGATTTGCTCACTTCAGTGATCTTCCCCACAGTCTGGATCAACTCTTCCTATGTCTGATCAGGAGTTGAGAGGTTTGGGGGGAACCCGGGCCCGCCCTCTACTCCGGGTTCCAGCCCAGGGCCCTGTGGATTGCAGCTGTCCATAGTGCATCTTGTAACAGCTACATGACAGCTACAACTCCCTGGGCTACTTCCCTGGCATCCTCCAAACGCCTGCTTTATCCTCACCACAGGACCTTCCTCCTGGTGCCCAATAGATAACGCTTGTACTCCTTAGTCCTCCAGCAGCACACCCTCTCACTCTCAGCTCCTTGTACCTCTTGCTCCCAGCAACTCACACACACTTCCTTTCCTCTGGCTCCTTCTCACCTGACTGGAGTGAGCTTCTTTTTAAACCCAGATGCCCTGATTAGCTTGCCTTGATTGGCTGCAGGTGATCTAATCAGCCTGTCTGCCTTAATTGGTTCTAGCAGGTTCCTGATTACTCTAGTGCAGCCCCTGCTCTGGTCACTCAGGGAACAGAAAACAACTATCCAGAGACCAGTATATTTGCCCTCTACCAGACTTCTGTACCCCACTGTTCTGGGTCTGTCACACACCTTATAGACTAACAGATGTATTGGAGCATGAGCTTTCGTGGGTGAATACCCACTTCATCGGATGCATGGTAGTTCCCAGACATCCAAAAAAAATTGATTTTTTTCCTGAGAAAGTTTCAGAAAGTTTGAAACAAGGTATGATTGCAGTTTTTTTCTAAATGAGATCTTAGACTTTCCATTCTGCAGGAAATTCCAAAAATTCAATTATTTGTTCCCATTAAATTATATTTGTAATTTCACTGAACAAGAATCCCAGATTCCAAACAGCTCTAATTCAGAGGTAGGCATTTGGAATTCACAATCTGCATGAGGGTCTAATCCCAAGAAGGAATCAGCCCCTCAAAACTCCTATTAGAGCCAATGGGAACAGACAGTGTCTCAAGATCAGGTGTTTAGGGCTAAACCTGCAAACCCTTCCTTATACAAAAAGTCCCACTGGTTTCAGCAAGACTACTTACATAAGGAAAGATTTTCAGGAGTGGTTCGTTAGGTTCTAAGCTCTTCAAGACAGGGATGTACCATTTTGTACAAATAGCAGTGAACACTTATGATGCTGTCTAAACCAGAGATTATTTTGAAGTCAGAGATCCTTACGTCTGTAATATAGTTTCACCCATAACATATAATTTATGACAAAGCATTTAAGCTCTAACTCCACAACTCTACTAACTCTAACTTTACTTAGGAATCTAACTCTCAGAGTACGTCTACACTACCCACCGGATCGGCCGGTAGCAATCTATTAGGGATCGATTTATAGTGTGTAGTGTAGATGTGATAAATCGATCCCCAATCACTCTCCGTCAACTGCTGAACTCCAGCTCCGCGAGAGGTGGAACCAAAGTCAACGGGGGAGCCACGGCAATTGACCCCACACCATGAAGACATGAGGTAAGTCGAACTAAGATGCATCGACTTCAGCTATGCTATTCTCGTAGCTGAAGTTGCGTATCTTAGGTCGCTCCCCCCCCCCCTCAGTGTAGACCAGGCCTCAGACTTAATCACCAAATCCCACTTTTAGGCACTGCTGGAATCCACAAAACCCCCCGTTTAGCAGCCACCTAACCCTATAGGCACCTAAACTCACTTGGCACCTACATTTTTGCAGTAAGAGTTCCTTATGTGTCTATATTTCTGCCTCTGAACAAATGTGCTGCTGCCTCCCAGTCTAGGTGCCCAGGTTCTTATCTCCTACATTTTCCTCATCAGGCAGAGGGGAGAACTGAAATCAGGGTCTCCCACAGCCAGGTGATTACCCTAACCACTGGGCTAAGGATTATAAGGGAGTTCCTCCTCTTTTGTCCCTGCCCACTCCCTCCAGCAATTGTGTGTGGAGTTAGGCAGCTTCTGAACATGCAGGTCCTAGAGGCAAAGTAGGTGGCCAAATGCCTATTTTCCCTGGTTTGTGAATCATAGTCAGAGATAGACACCTCCCTGCAGCCTGGACTTAGGCGCATCTCATCTCCATGAGGAGGCACGGCTTAGAGTACACGCCTCTCATTGGCAGCTCCCATTACCTACCTTAGGGAGAGACTTACCTAGAGTGTTGGGTTTTGTGGATTGCATTCTAAGGCACCTATCTCTTCCCAGGCACTGTAGAATGAGGGCCTAACAGATTGCATTCTTGTACCAGTGACTTTTCAGGCACTGAAAAGTTAGACATTGTGGTGTTCAGCATCACAAAGCCTAAGTTCCTTTGTGGATCTGAGCCTTAGAAACAAAACAAGAAGCCCTTACCTTCCATCAGACTTCTGAGATTTCTCACCCTTTTCAAGCATTGATGATCAGACAAGCGCCACCTGAAGACACTATGACAAAACAGTCAGAATATTGTAAATGCCTTCAGCAAAAAGTGAACTTACTATACCTGGAATATTGCATTCAGTTCTGGGCACCCAAATACCAGAAAGATGTAGATCAATTGGAGGGGGTTCAAATAACAGCAACAAAAATTATTACTGTGCTTGTAAGAAAGAAATCCCATTGAAATCTGTGAAAACACTCTCACTAGCTTCAATAAGATTTGGATCAGGCCCTAAAAGCGCTTTGCTATCAGAAGATTGAGAGAGAGAGGGAGAGATAACTAACTATAGGTAACTAAAGAGGTTAAACATTAACAACTGAGAAACATTTATTTAGAGTGATATACACCATGTAGTTATTTACTGTGATTAATGAATGAATTTACTCTGGCCTTTAATTATGTATCATTGTAGATCTTATAAGTGTATTACTTAGGTTGGCATTTTCAAAGGATGCTAAGGGATTTAGGCATAAATCCACTGAAATTCAGTAGGCATTGGGCAACTAACTCCTTTGGGTTACTTGGTTGTCTCTGACTGAGAGACTGTTTTGTTGATCAGATGCAGTAATTCTAAGACAACAAGCAGTGGGTGAAATTCAATAAATAGATCAAATAAACAATAGGGTGAATATTAAGGATGTCTAAAAAAATCAATCAGACTGGGAAACTGTCTCCCAAAGAAGTCGTCTCTACCACTTGAGACCTTTAAAGTAAGGCTAGAACACATTGTACTTTAAATAATAGTTCTACAGTGGCAAATGGCCTGATTCTGTGGTTAAAGTTAGTAACTGTCTACTAATATAACTTATCATTGTAACATGCAATCATCTCCCCATTATTCAATGGATTTTATCTTCCCCAAGTCCCTGTGAGTTAAGGAAGTTCTAGACCCATTTTAAAGATGAGGCACTAAAGCATAGGACAGATTAAGTTGATATATGTGAGGTTGCACAGAAAGCTGTTGCTTAAGCTGAGAATAACCAGATCTCCTGAATCTGAGGCCAAGTCCAATACCCTTCCCACTAGACCATCCTTTCTCTCCAAAGAGTATGAGAATGGGGTATCAAATAGCTGTGGTGAGAAAGGGCAGGCCAGATTCTCCAAAATGATTTGTGTGAGTGGGCTTTGGTATCTGTAGGGTCTTGCTGGTTTCAGGGGTTCTCTGCACAGGTATGTTTGCCCATATGGATCAGCTTGCAGGAGCAGGGCTCTACTTTAAAAGTTAAATACTTTGTTTGACTATATACTGTAACAGCAGGAAAATAGATCAGTAAAAGGCCTACCTGAAGACAAAGAGATTTCTGCAGTCTTTTAATGAAAAGTCACTCTGATCCAGGAATTCACTGACGCATAAACACACAAGCAAGTCAAATATCACAAGGACCATGTAAAATCCCTTGTTTTCCCTCATGCAGCTTGACTGAGCATGATCCTACAAAGGGGTGCAAAAACATCACTACTTCCAAAGCAACTAAAGTGATGTCACAAACAGGCTTATGACTTTATGAGGGGAATAAGCAGCAGGAGCAGATGAACTCTAAAGGAAAAAAGCTCTTGTTTGCATGATAATATCGCTTGTTGTTTAAAGCAGGAGAGGTGAAGAAAGAAAAGCTAAATGCTATATATGTGGACTTGTCTTGGAATAGAATGTTTAATAAAGCTCACTGTGAGGTTATTGTTTTTTTAATATTCATTTTTATATATTGCCTTTGCCTTGTACAGTACATTTATTTAAATAAACATATATAATATTAATAAATTCAGGATCTAGCCATACCAATGTATATCTTACTCCCAAAGCCAATATATGGGGAAAAAAATAGGGTTATTACAAAAACACAAGTGGTCCCGTGGCAGAATTCTGCATGCCTGATGGGAGATTCCAGTGTTATTCCTATTCTGACACACTGTCATTCAAGAACATGACCAAGTTGTGTTATGCAGCAGAGACAGAAGGGTTCATCATTCACAAGTGCTCCGCATCACTCAGCATCAACCCCTCATTCAGCCAAATTGGGATCAGTTTAGGTTGCAAGATTATAGCGTGGGCATTCAGATCCAACAAGCTAATGGATAACCTCTGCCACTGACACAACATGGCATGCTTCTTGTAGGAGTGAATTCTATTGGATAGCTGAGGCTACCAAAGGAAGAATGGCCCTTTGGTGAAGGTATGGAACTGGGAGTCAGGAGTCCTGGGTGCTATACTAGCTCAGAAACAGATATCCTATGTGCCCTTGGATAAGCCACTTAGACTCTCTGGGCCAGACTCTACCTTGCACTAAGGCCCCTTTGCACTGCTTAGGGAAGATATCAGACTCCCTGAGTAATACCCCCCAGTGCAGAACACCCCTGTCCTTGGCACAGAGCTGGCTCTATGCCACCTCCACGCAACAGCCTCCCAGGAATGATCTGGGAGTGGAAGTGCAGATGTGAGCCAGAGGAAGGTGGTGGTGGACTGGGGTGTAGTGAGGCAGACCTGCACTGTGGCAATTCTGCACCCCTACAACACCACATAGGGACTATTGCAACTTGTACAGTAGTTGGGTCTGCCCTCGCTTGCATGGAGGAGTTGCACTGACTCCCATAGGCCCTGAATAGGGGAGGCACAAGCAGCTTCCCCTCTGTCACTTATGCTGGTGTGACATCATACATACAGTTTTATAACTACAACGGGAAATTCAGTAAACTAAAGGAGGTGATGATAATGGGGAGAGGGGAAATGATGGAAGAGCATAAAAGAAAAAAAATCAAATAAATAAGTGAAATCACCAAAGGAAAGAAGCCAGCCAAAGGACAACCAAATCTTACAGGAAAGAGTAATAGGAGATATAAATAATAATAAGGAAAGGTGAGTGTTAAATAACAAAAAACAGACAAAAAACATCCAGAAATGTAAAAGAAAAAAGACAAGGAAAATTAATTGAGAAAGAAAAAGTAGAATAGGAAAGAAGAAAGTAAAGGAAACGAAAGGGAAGAATAACTAAAAGTCAATCTGGCAAACATGCATGATGTATCTTTACTCACAGGAGCAGTCCTATTGAACTCTAGGATGATTTTGGCAGCTTCATTTCAGTTTAGAGTTGTAAACATCCTCTAATTTGTACCCAAGGCTGATAGAGAGGAAAAGAACCACAGGGAACCATTTTAGATCCTTTGCAAAGCTCCTTCAGCACTCTAACTCTGAGCATGGCTGAGTTCCAGGAGGGTTTGTGGCAATGTCACAGATATAGCTTTGACTTTAGTAGTGCCCAATAATACAGAGAAAGCATGTAATTGAAGTAGCAGAGAAGAGGGGAATAATCGGTGCTTCAAAATCCCCAGGACAAAACAACTTTGATTGTATCAATCATATATTCACTTTGCAATGTACAAATCTCTCTGATACACTTCAATGTCCATTTTACTAGTTAATGCTATTGCTGTACCTAGATCGGAAACAGACATGAGAGTTTCTATAGTTATGATTGGGAGGCAAATTTCATTACACTCATGTTGTTGCTTTTCTTTCCAAAAAAATGACCCTGGAATTGATATTTCAAAAGGTAGTTGGGGCACTCAGCCTCTACCGCCTCCTGTTTACTGGCGGAAAGCGCAATGGACAAGCACCTTCCAGGAGGACACAGCCAAGGAGACGTCATTTTGACTTTCCCATCGAAAATTTAGATTTTGTGAAGGAGGGGGAAAGAAAATAATTTGGACAGACCCCTTGTAGGTGTACATTAGGATTAGAGCTAGGCAAATCATTGACGTTTTGGTTCACTGGCAGTTTCAAAAAATAAAAATTCTAAACAAAATTTGAAAATTCCAAAACATTTTGGCAAATAGAATGAGTTCATTTGAGGTCAAACAAAAATTTCAGTGCACTCAGACCTTTTATTTGCAAGTATTTTTAAAGAGCTAGATTCACAAGACACCAGGAGGAGAAGGGTGGTGGTGGTGCTGGTGATAGATGTTCTCCTGAAATGTGGGAAATCCCTGCTCAAAGGACCAATTTTTATACAGCTTTAACAGGAGATACTGAGATTTGACCCCAGAACATCCTGTAGGCCAAAAGGTTAGCTCACTTGCAGTACAGGAGATGCAAGTCTCTGCGTCAAGCAGAGGGAGGCTTTGAATCTGTGATCTCCCCTATCCCAGCTGTAAGTTATATAGGGGCACCGCCAGCAGCCCCATTTTGTAATGGGGTCCTCAGTCCCCAACACAAAAAAATTAGATGAAACAATTCCATAAATTGGCCACAAATTAGCCAAATCATTTGCTGAAAAAAATCATGTTTTGGTGAATTTACTATTCACCAGAAAAAAATGGCACAGCTCTAACTATGATAAAAACAGTATGTGAGTGTATCTCAGGACCCTTACCTCATTCAGTGTATAAAGAAAGAATAGCTATGCACTATTTTGTTTTATTCTTATCATCCAGTGTGTCCCACACTATTCCAATCCTGCTCTGAAGACAGATTATTTCCTTATAAGATTTCTGTGACACTTATTACAGATGAGTGAATATTTGATTTTTTTCAGTTTGGTGGCTGAATGGAAAAATAAAAAAAATCTTTTCAGGTCAAAATGAAATATTTTGTTTTATGCAAAAGAAAATTTTTATTTAATTTTTATGGGAGGCATTTGCATATATTTTATTTTATTTTTGGAGGCAAGAAAGTATTTTTGAAATTATTTGTAAAATAATTTCAGTCAACCCAAAACCGCATCTTTCAGCAAATAAACTATTTGTCGGAAAAAAATTTGCCCAGATCTACTCATCAGTATAGTGTGAGTGCTAAACATTAATAGATTTATTTTCAGAACACCCCAGTCAGAGGAAGGAATATTGTTTATACCCGTTTTACAGATGGAGAAACTGTAGCACAGAGTAATGGTCCAAAGCAGAATTGGCCAGGAATTTTTTGACAAAATAATCTGCCATCAGAAAATGTTAATTCATTGAATAGAAATTTTGCAGAAGCATACTGGTTTCAATTAAAATTTCACTGAGAATGTCTCTCAAGTCCAGGTTGGAACTTCTGGTCAAATAGCAACTAGTCCAGAAGTTAGAGCTGTAGGAAAACCAGGTCCAAGTCACTATAAGGCGCTAGAACATAAGTCTCCCACCTCCTTAACCATCGGGCAATTGGCTTTCAGAGGTGGTGGTGGTGGGCCCGTGTATCTAAGGGATTACTGGAAATGCACGGGTAAGCATATAGCCAATTTCACCCTGCCATGTAATGAATACCCCATTCAGTAACATCCAACTAATGTCCGCTGCAGCAGGAGCAGAAAAGCTCTTATAAACCCAAAGATAATGTTCCATATAAATGTTCACTGTAACAAAAATATGAGAGAAGATATCCAGCAAAGATAGGCTATATAAAGACAGAATGAAAACTTTTAGAACACTTAGTTTCCATAAATTTTAGCATGTCTTTAAAGATTCTTGACAACTGGTTGGATAATGTTTCAAGCTTACAGTTTAGTGTATCATAAAATAAGAAAATGGCAAAGCAAAAGAAACTTTAATGTCTGTATTTATGACAACTGATTTATGAATACACTTGAAATTAATATTTTAGTGTAGCAAACTCTCCAACAAAGTTGCCATCATAAATATGCCTAGTAAATTAGCATTAAACAAAATGGTAAAATGGAAAGAAGCTAATGACTACTATAAACAATTAAGCTATGCATCAATGTAAATATATACATGGATGAATAAATACAAAAATGAAACAGTGATCTGACAAGAACGCCCAATCTAACTTTCACATATTTTATAACAAGGCCAAATAAAATTCAGGAGCCAAACATTCCACTAAACAGGGTTCAAATGCAGATTCCCATCTTTCTAAATGTGGGCATCTCTTGATTAGGCCCATTAGACTGATTTGAGCTCGGTGACAATGTTTTCAAATGTGGGTGCCCACAATTTGGAACCCAAGTTTTGAGGTGGCTGTTAACGTAGCCATTAATCCAAACATTAATTTGAGGTTTAGGTCTAGAGTTTCAGTTCTGGCTTCCCTCTCATTTCAATTCGTGTACACAAATAAGTAAAGACAGCGTCATTACTCATTGCAGAAACAGGAAGAATGGTTTTAAAAGACAAACAGCACCATTGCTATAGTTTCCTTCAGAGATTATCAAGTGCCATTTATACATTATCTAAGAACCAAACAACATTTGTACTGAAATGCAAACATTTTAAGGTTAATAGAATAACTCTGAAATCCAGTGCAGTACACAATAAAATCCTTGTCAGTTGTAATTCTGTCTTTATTGCTCAGCAAAGGGGCTTGCCATTTTGTACATTCTTAGCACACTGTCTCCCCAAATTTACTCCCCTCAGCAGTGCTTCACTGAAGTCATCCAGTCCTATTAAGGTAGTGAGAGGGGAGAGGAATCCATAGAGGCCACCCAAGGCAATGCTTAAGGGCCAGCCAAAAAACACCAGGACGATGAGCCAAAATATTCCCCACATTATGCAGCTGCAATCTGCCATCTTGAACCTAGTGAGACAGTTAGAAAATAGGAGTTAATTTGGGCAGGTTCTGTTAAAAGATATTTTATATATATTTTACTTCCTAAGAAAAATTCCTATTCAGAAAAAAAAAAGTTGTTTCAGCAAAGCAAATCTAACTCCTATATTTTACAAAACAATCGAATGCAATACAGTTCTCAAGTCACAGGTGTAGCCTTGGGTGAAACAAAAGTTATATTAGAACCACTCTCTCCTAGCCCAGAATGTTTTGAATTCAGATACTTATCTATATAGAACTATGCTAAGTAGCAAGTGTGAGATACTGGCTTTTAAACTACAAGAAAATATGACTCTAGATAAGGAACATAATGAAGATTAGTAAGGCAGGAAGACCATATTATGTTAACAGCATAAAGAAATCCATGTCTTATTCACAGGCACTTTGAGGGTGCACGTGACCTCTCAGGACGCCAACAGGCAATGCTGAATGAGGTCAACTCCTGCTGCTTGTTGACTCCCTTGGGAGGTAGAGAGTGTATACAATTAGACCCAACTCTGCTCAATCTGATCAGTACCTGCTGGCCCCTTTCACTGCCACTTCCTCTGGGATCCCAACACTGGGAATATGTGATTTCTTTGACAGCCCAATAAAGTCGGGGCCAGAACCACCATAATAGTTGTTTCCCTCACCCCCCTCAACTGAGACATATGTTGTGAGCTGTCAGGGTCCTTTATTTTTGTCTTGCTCTTTCTACCAGCAGCCTGGGAGAACATTAAGACTATACATCCTAAAATATTACACAACTCTAAATGCATCTTGGTGCATCCTGCTATACTTGTGAGGACTCCAGTTGCTATTTGGTGGTGATTGTCACCTTTATGTTCCTGTAGGTTACATAAAGGATTTCTCATGAAAGTTTTTTCTCACCAAAAAGGTTTTCTTTGGACTACTTTTAATGTTATATGTTAATTCAAATATGTTAAAATGTGGAAATGAACAGTTTGGACATCCAGACAAACTTAAATCTGTTCTGTAGTGACACCGTTAGGAGAAGAAAAAAAATTGAATGCATCTTTCAAAATCAATGTATTGTAATCTAATTTGGGACCACAAGCACTAAAATGTCTTAATCAAAATCATATGCTTTTTGGATGGTGTCACTACAGGATAGAGTTAAGGTGTTTCAGTGTGCCCTAACTGTTAATATCCGTACCTTAACACATTTGGATTGAAGTTTAAGAATAATTCTTAATTTCCTGACTTTAAAATGCCAGCTTTTGGGACAATTAAAATAAATTAATAGAGATATACCTATCTCCTAGAACTGGAAGGGACCCCGAATGGTCATCGAGTCCAGCATGCTGCCTTCATTAGCAGGACCAGATCCCTAAGTGGCCCGTTCAAGGACTGAACTCACAATCCTGGGTTTCGCAGGCCAATGCTCAAACCACTGAGGTATTCCTCCCAATGTAATTTATTTTATCCTAAATTACGGCTATGTATTTTCAACCTTAATTCCATTTTCATGTAGTCTTTATCAGGAAATTAATATTGTTAATCATTAAAGCTGGGCAAAGAAATTTCAACAGAATAATTTTTCATCAGAAAATGGAATTTTGCCAAAATCAAAATGTTTCACTGTAATGTCGACTTAGACAGAATTTTCAACAAGAAAATGTTAAAATGAATTATTTTGACTTTCTTGTTTCATTTCAATATGGTAGAAATGTTTGGTTTTGATAATGTACAAATGTTTGGTTTTTTACTCTCTTTGTTCCATTTCATTTTAATGTTATAACATTTATATATATTAATTAAGTATTTAATATTTTATATTAAGTTTCAACTTTATCTAAATGAAATGTTCCAAAGTAAAAAAAAGTTGGAAATATTCTGAGAGAAATTCTGAAACTTCAATATTTTGTTTCAATTCAGAACAAAAACAAATGTCAAAAAGTGAATATTTCCTGTGAAATGGAAATGTGGTTTTCAATCTAGCTCTATTTATTCTTTGTAATATAGTAACTACAGGATTACCATGAGATGACAGTCACATTGTGTAGGAACTGTAAAAACACCGAGTAAGAGAAAGTCCCTGTCGTTGGGACAGATAAAAGGTGACAGAAAGGGTATATCTGAGTTTGATGGATGGGGAAACCGAGACATAGAGCAATTAAGTGTCTTGACCAAGCTCTTATCAATAAGGGTGGAGCCAAGAGACAAACCCAAATCTCCTGTTTCCCAGTCCAGTGACTAACCAGAAGACGGTCCTTCCTATCCTTAATTACACAAGTAGTCCCAATTTCATGAGTAATCCTTATTCATGTACGTAGTCCCATTGGGTTGGGACTATACACATCAAGGTTTGGGCCTTCAGGTAGTAAGTTCCTTGGGGCAGAGATGTACTATTTTGTAACTGTCTCTAAAAGAGTAATTGCACACACCTATGGCACTATATAAATAATCATTTTAAAGTAGTATCACTTGTCATATATGAATTATAACACAAAATATATTTTTATAAAATTGGTACCTTTAACCAGAATTCCCAGTTGTCACCTTACTCAAAGAAAATCAATGATTGGACCAAGCTCCACCTAAGGAAACTAGAACAACAGGATCAGGATACTGTCAAAACAGTTAGTCAATTTATTTTGTTCATTATCTCTGGAATACTGCATTCTGTTCTGCATTGCATTCAACCCTGGGCACCTCAGAACCAGAAAAATGTAGGTTGATTGGAAGCAGTTCAAATAATACAAAAATGGCTACGGTGCTGGGGTTTATTGAGGAAAAGTTAAAAGAACTGCTTTTTTCTCAGAACACTAAAGAAATTTTAATACCCATCTATAAATATTTGAAGATGAAGTGGTTAAGCATCAAGGATAGCGAGAAATGACTTAGGATGGCAAAATGGTAGTATAATTAGCCATCATGAATTTACACTGATCTTTAATGAAGTATCATTGTAGATACTACAATATTACTAAGTTAAAGTGATTGTTTCTAACTGAGATGCTGTTAAGATGCAAAGGATGCCATGGCAATAGGCGCTGTGCAAAAAAATCATAAATAATAAAATACAGTAGAACCTGAGCGATATGAACACCAGAGTTACTAGCTGACCAGTCAGCCACACACCTCATTTGGAACCAGAAATACACAATCAGGCAGCAGCAGAAACAAAAACAAAACAAAAAAAGCAGATACAGTACACTACTATGTTAAACGTCAACTACTAAAAAAAATAAAGGGAAAGCAGCATTTTTCTTCTGCATAGTAAAGTTTCAAAGCTGTATTAAGCCAATATTCAGTTGTAAACTTTTGAAATAACGACCATAACATTTTGTTCAGAGTTACAAACATTTCAGAGTTATGAACAACCTCCATTCCCGAGGTGTTCGTAAATCTGAGGTTCTACTGTAGGTAAATAAACGATAGGATGAAATTAAGAAAATTTAGGGTGGCTATCAGGAAAAACTTCTTGACCGTGAGATTACTCAGGCTGGGCAACAGTGTCCCAAGAGATATTCTGTTGCTTGAGACATTTAAAGCACAACTTGAAAATGTTAAGCACCACGGGGTATAATCTTGCCGTGGCAGTGGCTAATGGACACGATTCCACAATAGGCCCTTTTCATTGCTGATTTCCAGGATTCTGTAGTTAAATTAGTAACAGACAAATACAGCAACATATTAGCATCAAGTAGCTGAGGTGCATGAGAGGACACTGTTTTACTGACTTAATTTAAACTGCCCTTCGTCACAGAAAGGTAAATAGTTTGTTTGACTATGAGTATCACAGCAATAGAAGGCTTACCTTTAAAACATATGTGTTTCTGAGGCCTTTTAAATGACCAGATGTACTCTTCTAGGCATTCACTGAAGCACAAGAAACAAGAAAACAAGCTGAAAAACACCAGGATCTTAACAGAAAAGTCTTTGTTCCCCCTTATGCAACTTGCTGACATCATCTAACAGAAGTGTATCAAAACATTAACACACCCACAGTAACCAATGTGACATCACAAACAGGCCATTGTTTCATGTGGGCAACAGGGAGCAGATGAGTTGAAACAAATGTCTTGTTGTCATACAAATATCTCTGACAGTATAAACTTGGGGGGAAAGATTTGTCATTGATCACCTAAGAACTGAACAGACGCAGTCTATGCTCACACATCCTATACAATTAGTTGCCCTATCTCTCCTGCCCTTGCCCCTCACTTTGGGTCCCTGTCACACATTATGCCTCAGAGGCATGTACCCACCCCACACCCAGTCTTGCACAAGTACCAAGCAAAGCAATCTCTGGCCTTGAGGGGGCAGAGGGGAAACGGCAGCTGCAGGGCCAGGCCAAGGGGGCTCAGATCAGATTAACATAGTTACCATGGGGCAGGGACCCATGACTCCATGTGAATGAGGGACCTGTCTCAGAAGGAGCAAGGAGCCTGCCTCACTCTAAGGAGAAAGGAGGCAGACTGCCCCAGTGCCCTCAGGGAGTGGGCAAGAGGGGCAGCCTGCACCCCCCAAACCAACCAGGCTCTTCCCCTCCCAGCTGACTCTGAATTGGCCCCAGTGAATTACTAGGTGTCCAGAGCTGGGGTGTGATCATAAACAGAAACACCCTCAGCCCTTAATCTTTCCTGTCTTCTTTCCACACACACCCTGGTGGGGTTTAGGTCAATAAACCAGAGGTTAAACAGATCACAGAGAAGAGCTAGTAATGGAAGGATATAAATAAACAATTGAAAATTCTGAAAAAAGATTAGAAATAGAGCAGGAAAATGAAAAAGAGAGAAAAACAATGAATAAATGAGACACATGTAAGGGCTCAAACCTGCAAAAAAAACAAAACACACACACACGCACACGCACACAGTTTCTTACACTAGTAGTCCCTTTGTTCCAGACTTAGCACAGAACTGGAAAGGACGAGGGAAAATGTGTTTTTAAACCATTTTTGCACACCCCAGTCGTAAGGCAGATAGAAGCCAGTTCAGCCTCAGTTGCCCTAAATTATTACTGATAAAGTTTACAGATGACACAAACACTGTGGGAGTAGTAAATCATGAAGAGGACAGATCACTGATACAGAGTGATCTGGATCATTTGGTAAGCTGGACACAAGCAAATAGTATGCATTTTAATACAGCTAAATGTAAATGTATACGTCAAGGAACAAAGAACATAGGCCATACTTACAAGATGGAGGACTCTATCCTGGGAAGCAGTGACTCTGAAAAAGATTTAGGGATATGGGTGGATAATCAGCTGAATATGATTTCTCAGTGCAAAGCTGTAGCCGAAAGAGATAATGGGATCTTGGGATGCATAAATAGGGGTATCTCAAATAAGAATTGAGTGGTTATTTTACCTCTGTATTTGACACTGGTCTGACTGCTGCTGGAATACAGTGTCCAGTTCTGGTGTCCACACTTCAATAAGGATGTTGATGAACTGGAGAGGATTCAGAGAAGAGCCACAAGAATAGGATTAGAAAACATGTCTTCTAGTGAAACTCAGGGAGCTTGATTTATTTAGCTTAAACAGGAGGTTAAGGGATTATTTGATCAGTCTATAAGTATCTGCAATCAGGGCCAGTGCAAACATTTAGGTGACCATGCTGGGATTTGGGGGGGCACCATTTTCTTCAGCAGTGACCGCGGCAGCTGGATCTCTGGCTGCCCCGGTCACCGCCAGCATTTAGGCAGAGGGAGCTGGGGCAAGGGGATGCGGGGAGGGCTGCCTGCAGCAAGAGGGGGGGCGGCATGCAAGGGAACTCCCCGCCCCAACTCACCCCTGCTCTGCCTCCTCCCCAAGCACACTGTGGCTGCTTCACTTCTCCCACCTCCCAGGCTTGCGGCACCAATCAGCTTAGGTGCAACAAGCCTGGGAGGCGGGAGAAGTGAAGCAGCGACGGCATGCTAGGGGTGCTCGTGTGCGGAGCAGGGATGAACTGGGGTGGGGGGGTGCCTCAGGGCAGACGGTGGGGGTGGAAGCTGCTGCGGTGGAGGAGGTGCCTCAGGGTAGGGGCAGGGGGGTGTGCAAGGTGGAAGTTTCACCTAGGGCACGAAACATCCTTGCACTGGCCCTGTCTGCAAGGGGAACATATACCTGCTGATGGGCTCTTTGGGTATAACATGTTCCAGTGGCTGGAAGTTGAAACAATACAAATTCAGACTGGAAAGAAGTCATGCAGCCAATAATTTTAGTTTAGTATCCATTTATTCATTTATCATGTGATGTTAGGTTATATTACATATATTCGCTGTATGTTAATTAGAGTTAATTTGTAGGACTATAAAAATATAAGATTGATCAGTATTTAAAGGAACTATGTGGTAGACATTAGTAAGACAAGCTGAAATGCAAAAACCCATAGGCTGAGGCCTGCAAGACCTTAGCTTAGCTATTTTGGGCCTTGGAGACAAGAAGTGATGGTGAAAGTCAATGACCGAGAAATAACCCGAAAGATGATGGAAAAGAGGTACCAACCAGTAAGATTACAAAAGTATAGTTGAGAAGATTGAATTTAAATTATAAAATGCTGTGGCAACAAATATTGTCTCTAACACATGCCCTAACCTCAGAATAAAGGTGGTACGTCAATGTTAATAAAAACCTACGCAGCCTATAGAATTCGGTGTCCCTTGTGTTTCCAGGGGGCACAAACCAATAAGAGAAAGAGGGCTGACTCTTTCACGTACATGCACAGAATGTAGGAACAGACAAACTCACAGCATAAAAAAGGTTGCCCAGAACAGGAACTCCAGCAGGAACCACTCCCATATTGATGGTCAATCCATGAGAGGGTCAACAGACTAACACTATCTAGGAAGATGTGAGTATGTCTGTAGGTATAACTGGTCCATTATACTTATCTTTAGGAACTATATGCTGTAACATTTATAGCTTTGTTGGTAACTTTAATAAAATTACTAAAAGGTAAATGCTCTTGTAATTGTATGCGTAATTTGCCTATGGTTTCATGTGTTCCTGTGAACTCAAAATCTAAAACAAACAGAGGTAACTCTGTTGAACTTAAGACTCTAGCTGCCAGAGCCGAATCCACTGAAGTATGATTAATCTTAAATAAAATAAAAGGCTACAGATTTGGTGTCCAATAGCAGGGCCATAGAAATCACACAAAACCAGTAAGAAACAAAAGTTTGAGAAAAAAATATATGTAGCTCAAAAGTCATAATGAACTAAAATGGAGACTTCCTGCTTTCACTTATGCTTGTTTGCATTTTATGTTGTTTTGTTTGTCTACCTATCTGATGTTGTAAGAATTGAGCTCCGGGAGAAAAAGTAGTGAGACCACAGTTGTGTAAAAGGATCCTAGCACTCTCGTAGGGGTAGAAACCCTATCAGGTGTGGCAGAGTCACTCAGATATTCCATCATCATCTGCAAGTCATAAACTCCCCAAATCTGTTAATAAGTTCCATGAATTTTACACTCCTCTGGACTGCATCACCAACAGAGGATCAAGTAAAACTTTGTGGGGTTACCTTGATCACCACCCCTCCTCTCGATGTACTCCAGCTGTAAAACAGCTACAGGAGAAGTAAGCACCACAAGCCCTTCTCAAATAGAGAAATCCCTATATTTATCAGGAGCAAGGAAGAAATGCCTCCTATAATTTCTCTAAGGAATGTATAGAGCAGAATAAATTATCTGTTCAGGAATGCATTTTAACAGACCCACAAATGTCTTTGGAGCAGGGCCAGCTCCAACATTTTTGCTGCCCCAAGCAGCAAAAAAAAGCAAAAAAGCCGTGATTGGCGCTCTACTGCCGCTGCTTCATTCTTCGATGGCAGGTCCTACCCTCCCAGAGGGACTGAGGGACCGGTGGCAATTCGGCGGCAGAAGAGCCGGACGTGCTGCCCCTTTCCGTTAGCCGCTCCAGGCATCTGCTTGCTGTGCTAGTGCCTGGAGCCAGCCCTGCCTTGGGCCTGTGGTGCCCAGGAATATTCTGGTGCTCAAGTACCATGGGCCCGGCTCCAGCACTGGTCTCTCTTGGCCCCACCTTTGACCCCCGGGGGCTCCCTCTTCATTTCCCCCGGGCCATTTAAAAGAGCCCAGGGCCCCCACTCACCATCGGCAGCTCAGATGAGCTGAGCGGCTTCCTGCCTGCTTGCTCCCCATGGCTGCCAGCCCCTCCCTGCGGCCACTGGGCAGGGTGAGTTTGTGTCCTGCCCCAAATGCCCCTGTGGCCAATAGGAAGCTGCGGAGGCATTGCCTGGGGGTAGCAGCACACAGAGGCTCCCTTGTCCACCCTGCCTAGGAGCCCCAGGTAAGCGCCACACCCCCCCACACCCTCCCAGAACCTGCACTCCCACCCCCTTCCCACATCCCACCCTCCATCCCCTATGCTCCCTACCAGAGCCTTCGGCAGGAGGGGATGGAGTTGGGAGGAGTGGGGTCTGGGCATTCTGAGCACCAGCAAAATTTCTACAAACCTGCTGCCCGTGGGAGTTGCCACCTGTATATGTTGTAAATATAATTCCAGATATTCCAGTAGCTATGGTGACACCTGTGGAAGAACAACCCACAACACATGGATGTAGAATTTCACCCCTACTTACCAGATTGAGAGCTAAACACAGACAGGAAGAACAACAGGAAACTGAACAATCTGGAGAGCTAAGAATAGAGGAAGTATCAAACACAGAAGATTTAGAGGAAGAGAATGGAGGATTTGAAGAAACCGTCAGAAGTGAAGCAAGTTGTAAAACATTTTGATGGACATTTTGATAAGAAATTAAATATTGCAGGTTTAAGACAAGAAATGAAATGAACAGCAATTAGTAGCTGTTGTGAGAGTTGGTAGAAAGCGGGACAAAGAATGAGTAAGCCAGAAATGTAACAAACCCATCCGCAATTGTGCTGTTTGTTACAAGAAACTCAGGGAACTATAAAAATTGCTGTGAAAGCCTGTAAGAAGGCAATCTTAAATATCAGAAGCTTTCAGGAAAGGCAAAAGTCTTTGCAACCTGAAATTCCAGCAAGTATTTTTGATATCTCAAAGTCAACTGAGTCACAAGGAATAATGAAAAGGACAATTCATTTTGAATCTGATGTGCCCACTGTATCCCAAGCCACTTTAGAGCCAAAATCAGAATCTCCACAGAAACCTATGCCAGTGTCAGACTTTCCTAAGGTACAGGCACCTACCCAAGGCAAAAGAAAATGTAAAGGTTTACAGCAAAACCTACATCTAAATTATCTACTGTTAAACTTGCCCCAACTTGAGAGATACCAATTCCTCTAGAGAAAAAGAAACAGACTCCCCAATATAACCATGAAGGAGAAGAAAGAATCAGTTTCTAATGTGGAACCAGTAGAATCCAGTAATCATGTCTCTCCAACAGCCATGGTAACACATGTAAAAACCTTAGAAGCCATTGCAAAAATGGTAGGGCTGATGAAAAAAGAAGATCCAGTGGCTGCCCACACAACACATTTAGAAACAGTAGTGAAACTGTTGCTGTCAGATTAAGAGAATTTGGATAAGATTCTACAGTTAACTGTAGACAAAGCCTTATGGAATACATTGCCACCAAAATGTCAAGAAGGGAAAAAAATCATTCAAAAACATTGTGCGACTGTTAGAAATAAATATGCATCCAGGCCAGGAATTACTTTGGTAGCTAACATGAAGCAACGTGATGGTGAGTCACTGCATGAATTTCATAATAAACTTTCTGCAGCCTGGATATCTAATGAAATGCCTGGAAAGGAAACAGAACCACAGTACATTAATTTGCTTGTTAACAATTCTTTAGAAGCAGTTTGGGATAAAGTAATAATGCATGTCAACCCCGGGAGCACTCTTCCAGAACTGCTGGACTTGTTGTCTAAAGCCTATATTCAAACCCAACAGAAAGGTTCCAAAAGAACTCACCCTCCTGTAGCAGTTGCTCAATAAGCCTCAGGTAAACCAGTAATTAAAGTAGAAGGTTCACAAACTATGACACAAGGACAATCACCTGGTCTAAGAGGGTTGGATAATAATATTAAAATCAGATCATAACCGGGGGGGGGGGCGTACCCCGATGTCCTTGAATTCAAAATCCCAGATACTATGACCCTAGAAACACGAATGAAAGAATAGGGACATGCTCCTTACCATCTTCACCAACCACAAGCAGGAAACAATTCATGACTGACATGAATCGATACTGCTCTCACCTGAGAAGCCTGACCTATCAACCCTCTAGTCCTATAATGGACATAATTATTAAAGAACTCTGTCAAATAGGGAAGACACTAGATTCTCACAAGTGTGAAATGCAAAAAATACAGCAGCAAATGAATTCCAGGATGTTGAACACCCCACCTCAACCCATTGCCGTAACAACTGAACCAGCATCCTAGATTTCAACTCCATGCATGGAGTATGAGAATCACCAAGCAGAGAAAAATGTAAATCCAGAAAAACAGCATGGGTGATGCCAAAAGGTCCCATGCAAATTTGTAGCCTCTTTAGAAAAAGATGTAAATGGAAAACCCACAGTATCAACAATGGTGAGGGGCCGCCATTTTTTATTTATTATTGACACTGAAGCCTCAATCAGCATAATCAATAATAAAAATCCCAAATCATCCCCTTTATCATCAGGACAACCCAGAGTGTTCGCAACATTTGCAAGTAACCAGATCACAGCTAAGTTATCAAAATCAGTAGTGACAGAAATAGGGGACATTAAAAAAACCCCAAACACGTATTTGCACTAGCAAATTTGAAAGAACCCTACAATTTACTGGGAGTATATTTTCTGAGGAAACATGGATGCATTATAGATTTGACCAATCGCTTGCTATGCTTAACAGTACAGGCATTAGACAAATCAACCTGTTGTCATTTCCATTTGTGACATTGTTTCAACTGTACCAAAACCAGGAATGTATATCATAGAAAACATTGCAAAAGGGAGAACTAATGTGCAGGCATTAGTAACTAAGAATGTTGATGCTTTTGCTAAATACAAGTGTGAATGTGAAATGATGGATGTAACCGTTAAATTTTCAGGAGGAAATTTCCCCCCGCAGAAGCAATATCTTTTTCTGGATCAGGCCAGACCTTACAGTGCATGATACATGAAGGGGGGTGGGGGTGGGAAGGAGAGTAGCTCCTGTTGATGAACATCCAGTGAGCCAATTAGCTGTAAAATCCCTCTTGGTGTCTGTTCTCTGCTTGCTTTACCTGTAAAGGGTTAACAAGCCCACAGGTAAAAGAAAAGGATTGTGCACCTGACCAAAAGCGCCAGTGGGAAGGCTAGAACTTTTAAAATTGGGAAAGAAACTTTCCCTTTGTCTGTTGTTCTCTGGGCTGAAGAGATGTGGCAGCAGGAATGCTGTGTAAAGTCTGAACCAGATCATATCTAGAACTACTTTTAACAACCCAAAGATGTAAGTAAATCAGAATGTTTAGCTAGAAGCAAATCAGGTTTATTTCTGTTTATTTTTTAAGGCTTGTGGATTTCCTCTGTGCTAACCCCAGATGCTTTTGTTTGCTTGTAACCTTTAAGATGAAACCCCAAGAAAGCTATTTTTGCATGCTTGATTTTTGGAATTGCTCTTTTAGAATCCAGCAAAAGTCCAAGTTCCAGATGTATATTCTTTCTTTTTGTTTTTAATAAAATTTACCTTTTTAAAGAACAGAATTGGATTTGTATGTCCTAAGAGGTTTGTGCATGTTATTTGATTAGCTGGTAGCCACAGCTAATTTCCTTTTCTTTCTCAGCTCTTCCCCGGAGGAGGGGTGAAAGTTCTTGAAGGTACTCCACAGGGAGGAATTCCCAAGTGCTCCTTCCTAGGTTCAAAGGAGGGGTTTTTTTGCATTTGAATGGTGGCAGAATTTACCAAGCCAAGGTCAGAGAAAAGCTGTAACCTTGGGAGTGTAATACAAGCCTAGAGTGGCAAGTATTAATTTTTTTAATCCTTGCGGGCCCCCACTTCTGTTCTCAGAGTGACAGAGTTGGGATTAAGCCTTGACACAATGCTAAGGAAGCAGGAAGAAGTAACACAACAAAGGTACAACTAATAAATTCATAGACTCTAGGACTGGAAGGGACCTCGAGAGGTCATCGAGTCCAGTCCCCTGCCCTCATGGCAGGACCGAATACTGTCTAGACCATCCCTGATAGACATTTATCTAACCTACTCTTAAATATCTCCAGAGATGGAGATCCCACAACCTCCCTAGGCAATTTATTCCAGTGTTTAACCACCCTGACAGTTAGGAACTTTTTCCTAATGTCCAACCTAAATCTCCCTTGCTGCAGTTTAAGCCCATTGCTTCTTGTTCTATCAATGGTCTCAGAAGTTTCTTTTTTAGGCATCACATAGTCTCAAGGAGGTCAAACACCTGCCCAACAGAAGGTGAATGTGATTCGGGAATTGCCTATGCCCACTGACATAACTTCTTTACGCTCTTTTTCAGGCTTAGCAGAATATCGTCAGGACATCATCGCTAACTTTGCTCACATAGCACATTTGCTCACTCTATAATCTCTTGAAAAAGGGAGTTGCTTGGGTCTGAACAGCATGAAAATGCATTCATCAAGTTAAGGCAACCAATAGTGCAGGCACCTGTGCTGATCACCTCAGATCCCAGCAAAGCATAGCATCTAGCTGTATCTGTGAGCACAACTGCACTCACAGGAGTAGCTTCTCAAGAGAAACATGGAACAATCAAACCAGTGGCATTTGCTTCCAGAAAAATGAGTCCAGTGAAACTTAAATATTCGACTTGCAAGAAGTACTTGTTAGCCACCAACTGGGCAATCCAACATTTTTCATCTTTGATTATCTTAAATCCAACAGTCTTGCATTCTATGGTCTTGCTTTCTAATCAAATCAAAGATGAACAAGTGTCTAATGCTCAACTGGCACACTGTACCTTGTTATTGCCGGGCAAAGATACAACAGTGACCCCAGTACAGATTCAATCTCCATTGCCAGAGGCTCTGTTATATTCTGAAAACCATCATGTGTGTCCAAATGTAGTTCAAAAGAAACTCTTAAATCAATTCTTCACATTAATGCCATCCCACATAACAATCACAGAATCTTATTGCTTTTTCATTGATGAATCCAGCTATCATAATCAAAAGGAAATTATGGCATCTCTCCAAAATCAAATAATCTGGACGTTGGTAGAGTGGGTAAGTAAATCCAAGGGAAACTGATGTGGTTTGGAAAGTATCACACTCGCGTGCTCCACATCCTGCTCAATATGTGAAACTTGCAGCAGTAGGGTGTATATTGTAACAGTGCCAAAACCTATTACTACAGAGAACCACCCCTTAATTATTTTTTCAGATTCAGCTTGAGGATGTAATTCACTTACAGATTTTTTTTTTTTACCAGTATAGGATGCTTATGAATTTACATCCTCAGATGGAGCTCAACTTAAATATGCATCACTTTTACAATACCTTGTCAAACTGGCTGTACAATTATCCACTCCAGAACAGCAATGCGTAGTTCAAAAGATGCGAGCTCATAGTAAAATAGTGCCATATGCTCAGGAAAATCATCATGCTGATTTGTTAGCCAAAAAAGAAGCCTGTAGTGGAATTTTATGGGACAAACCCAGACAAATAGATCCCATGGCAAATTCAAATTTGACCCCAGTCGGAGCAGCAAAAGAGCAATTCAACACAGGGGTACCAGAGCTAAAAGCTTTGCAGGCCAAGAAGCAGACAATTGTCAAACGCAGAGAACAAACAGAGCTTGAAGTTCTCTATCACAAGATTCCCCATGTCAAAAATACAAATCAGAGTTATATATAAATAAGGTTATATTGATGTATTTCAAAGAGCATTTTACAGTGTGGGTAGTCCCATCCCAGTTGTGCAGGAAAATGATCTACCTGGTCCATGACACACCATAGGGAGAACATCAAGGGGTAAATAAAACCATGCAGTGCCTCATCTCCATGGGTTGGTGGCCATGCATGAAAACAGATGTGCAATAGTATTGTGAAAATTTTTTGGTCTGTGAACAAAACAATCCTATCCCCACAAAAAAGAATGCTTCCTTAATATCTCAAACGTATAAAAGTCCATGGCAAGATTTGCAAATTAATTTTGTGGGACCTTTATCAAAAACTCAGAGGAAACCAATACCGTTTGGTCATCATTGATCCATTCTCTAAATGGGTAGAAGCATTTCCTTTAAAAGCAAACACTGCTTTGGCTATCGCAAAAATCTTAATGAAACAAGTCTTTTCTCACTGGGAACTCCCTGCTAGGGTAGTGTCAGATAGAGGAAACCATTTTACTGGACAAATGTTCCAAAAATGCCTACAATTGTTGGAAGTGCAACAAAAATTGCATATTCCATACAGACTCTAATCATCAGGGATGGTAGAGTGAACAAATCGCACCATCAAATTCATGCTGCGAAAACAGGTAGACGCCAATGGACACAAAAGGAACACCCTAATTCTGTTCAATTTAATGGCACTCAGGGCGACTCCAGCTCTCTCCACAGTTCATACACTATTTGAGGTAATAACTGAACAAACTATGCCAATGCCTAAATATCTATTGTGGCATACCAGTGGCACAAAGCTAAAGAAAAACTAACTAAAATCCTATCTGCAAGCATTACAAAAACATTTAAATCAGATCCACTTGCAGGTAGCTGTCAAACTGGAAAAATTCAAATAAAAGGAAAACCTATTTTAATAAGAATCAAAGAGAAAATGCTTGGGAAATTGGTGACCAAGTTATGCTTCTATCTTATGCTGTGCCTGAACACAATTTATGTCATCAATGGACTAGGCCACATGTTATTGTGAATAGACTCAGTACCAGAGAGCAGCCATTCTGGGTGAAACCAAAGGTCCATCTAGCCCAATATTCTGTCTTCTGACAGTGGCCAATGCCAGGTGCCCCAGAGAGAGTGAACAGAACAGGTGATCATCAAGTGATCCATTCTCTGTCACCCATTCCCAGCTTCTGGCAAACAGAGTCTAAGGACACCATCCCTGCCCATCCTAGCTAATAGCTACTGATGGACCTATCCTCCATGAATTTATCTAGTTAGTTTCTGAACCATTATGGTTTTGGTCTTCACAACATCCTCTGGCAAAGAGTTCCACAGGTTGACTGTGCGTTGTGTGAAGCAATCAAACAGGATGCATGGAAGCAGGGGTGAGAATGAGCAAGGAAGGTGTAGCTTGCCTGCAGCAGGTATGTGCCAGGGCCCCCAGCCCTGGGAATGGCAGTGCCTTATACAAGCACCAGAAGCAGTTGGACCGTTAGCACCACAAGGGTGCAGCCAGGAGGGGCTGGGAATTGCTCTGCCTGAGGAGACAGGCTGATTCCACAGGAAGAGGAGACACACTGCTTCCAAGAGCTTCTGATTCCACAAGGTCCACCCAGGAAAGCCACAGCGTCCCCTGACACTTCTCTTCCCCACCCCCTCAAACCTGCTATCTCCCCAGCTTTACACTGCATGGCACTGTTGGGGTGAGGGGCGTACCGGTTCTCCATCATCAGCTTCTCCATGAAGTTGTCGAGATCCTGGGGGAGTGAAACAAAGCTACTGACTCAGGATTTTCAGCGGCCCCCCACTAAGGTCCCCCAGTGCCTTGCCAGGGTTCCTTAGCACCCTCCCATTACAGCAACCCCTGCTGGTCCCTAGCACCTCCCCAAGCTCACTGCTGTGCCCTCCTGTTACAGGCATTTTATACCTCTGTGTATAAAATTAGAATCTTACAGGGAAACAAAAAAGTTAATAAATTCTACTATGCAAATCAGTTTAAACTGTGCTGGAAAAAAATATTTCTCCACAGGCGCAGCAACCAGAAACAATAATTGCGCAAGAAAGCCAGTACAATCATCCCAGTAACAGAAACTAGAAAAAATGCAAAGCACAACCACACTAATCCTATACTTCTGCTTGAATGCTGCCATCCAAACTGAATCACAACCTGTCATAAACAGATAGCTAAGGGTTAATGTCTCTTTCACCTGAAGCACCTGACCAGAGGACCAATCAGGAAACTGGATTTTTTCAACTTTGGGTGGAGGGAAGTTTGTGTCTGAGTCTTTGTTTTCTGGCTGCCTGCTTTCTCTGAGCTTTGGAGAAGTAGTTCTGTTTTCTAATCTTCTGTTTCTAAGTGTAAGGACAAAGAGATCAGATAGTAAGTTATATGGTTTCTTTTCTTTGGTATTTGCATGAATATAAGTGCTGGAGTGCTTTGATTTGTATTCTTTTTGAATAAGGCTGTTTATTCAATATTCTTTTAAGCAATCGACCCTGTGTTGTGTCACCTTAATACAGAGAGAACATTTGTATGTATTTTTCTTTCTTTTTATATAAAGCTTTCTTTTAAGACCTGTTGGAGTTTTTCTTTACTTCAGGGAAATTGAGTCTGTACTCACCAGGGAATTGGTGGGAGGAAGAATCAGGGGAAATCTGTGTGCGTTGGATTGCTAGCCTGATTTGCATTCCCTCTGGGAATAGGAAAGTCCTTTCTGTTTCAGGACTGGGAACGGAGAGGGGGAGTCACTCTGTTTGGATTCACAGAGCTTGTGTCTGTGTATCTCTCAAGGAAGCACCTGGAGGGGGGAAGCGGAAAAAGGATTATTTCCCTTTGTTGTGAGACTCAAGGGATTTGGGTCTTGGGGTCCCCAGGGAAGGGTTTTCAGGGGACCAGAGTGCCCCAAAACACTACTAATTTTTTGGGTGGTGGCAGCAAGTACCAAGTCCAAGCTGGTAACTAAGCTTGGAGGTTTTCATGCTAACACCCCATATTTTGGACGCTAAGGTCCAGATCTGGGACTAAGGTTATGACACAACCGTTTCATCACAAGAAACACAAACTGTTAGTGTAAATCAAAATGTTGCATTGGGACTGGACTCAAATTGCCTATTGAAGCTAAAGATTTGCAAACAACAGTAACTTGGGTATGAAAAAGAATGAAACCAGGCCAAGATCAATTTGAAATACCATGCTTGGCAACTAAAATTTCTTTGAATGGAATTATCAACCAAACCAAGAACAGTTTATATCTAAAACTCGAAATAAACTTTGTTGACTGGATGGACTAATAGTACAACTGTAACACTGCATAAGGGTACCAAATCATACATCAGGTTTGTATAAATTGGAATTACATATGGTATTAAAAGAAGGGCAAAAATGATATTATGGAAAAATTTCTCACTGAAGGTTCAAATACGTAGAGAAAGGTATGTACACTATTTTCCAAAAAAAAAAAAAAAAAAGTAGGCAGACAAATACTTCAGACCACTCATAAAAATTTTACAACATGGTGAGAAATAATAGGGAAACATATTATTCTTACATATAAAGAAAATGAATACATGCCTTATGTAAATTGGAAACAAATCTTTCCCTTACTGGAGGAATCTAGAGAGGAAGAAGTAGAACATATACTACAGGAAAAATTCACTCTTTGTCAATCAGTAATGACATTCAGTATGAATCATGGAAAAGAGAATCAAATGTCAAAGCTCGGTAAAATGTGAAGCAATAATCATATACAATCTAAAGCATAAAAAGAAGAAAGAATATGAAGCCTGTATCCAAATTAAGTTTTTGGAAAATGTCAAAGTTATTATAATTCAAAAGTAGAAGTACAGGGAATAATAGTGAAAAAAACAAACACACACATAATTCATAGAATTCAGTGGAATGTCCAGAATTGCAGAAAGGTCCCCTTAGTGGTCTCACTGCACACCTATGTCAGGGTATTAACCAGTCAAGTACAATTCATACATATCCCTGTTGTGTTAAATTTATCTAATTGGCAAATGAGCAAATTTTGTTATTGTAAAAACACCAAAGTGGCATCTTTTTTTCCAGTACTCCTTGTGGATAAGATTACTGCTTATCCAACAATGGGTGCAGGACATTGATAATTGAGTTTGGAGTACACAGTAATCTGTATGCTCCTAAAAGAGAACCAAAACAAGCACTTTGGACATTCTAAATTGTATTACAGGATTGTTTGTTTCGGAATGTCAATTGGAATACGGTGAATGTTAAAAAACTTAAAAGCATATCAATTATGTAATTCAGGAAGACTAATCAAGTCACTTCAAATTGATAGTGTCATTAAAAAGTCTCTTCAACAATTTTTTCTGAAGAAGGGCTTTCTGTAATTTGATTTAGTCTCACCTAAAACCAGAAACCCTAAGAATAATATGCAAAATAATCAATATTACAGATAAAATGAGACAGTTCACTAATTCAAATCTGTAAACATTGACAGCCGCGTCTCCACCTCCTGTGCTTGATTCTCCCTGTCTGCTGACTTCTCTCCTGCCAGTCTTCCTGAGTCTTTGGAGTTTTCCATCCTCTTCTCTTTGGCAGCTTTGTGTTTGGCATGAAATGCCCTTTTAGCTCTTGCACCCTTGCCCATCTCCTCCTTTTCTTTAGATCACTTTAATAAATGCCATAACAACTGACCTCCACCTTGAAAACCCAATTTAAATCTGTGTCTTCAACTTCTTGTGGTAGGATATAGTTCATTAGAGTAAGTCTAAGAACTATGATGAATAGGAGAGGGATTACTTTACATGGACAGTATAAATCTATCACCCTACATGCTTGGCCAACTCAACTTTCAAAGTCAATCTCTAAATTAGTGCAGTGTGTGTACGTCCGTGTCTGCCTGTGTGTAAAGCATGTCCCCTCAGTGTCCTCTCTTAAAGACCATTAGACTACAGTTTAGGAGTTCAAAGGTCAGTTTAGTTATGTCACTGACTTGCTTTGGCCTTTGGCCTCACATCAATTTCTGACTGTTTAAAATGGAGATAAAGGGAAGCTTAATTTACCTAGGTTCTTTAAGCACATTGAGATTTGTGGGTGAAATATGCTATTGAATGCAAGTGTTATTAATATTACAGAACCTGAAACATGTGACTGGGAATTTGTATGTGCATTAAGGCCCAACCCAACAAAATATTAATCACCAGGCTTAATTTTTAAGGACTTGCATTCAAGTCAATGAGACAATTCCAGTTCTTAAAGTTAAGAACATGCTAAAGTGCTTTGCAGGCTCAGGACCTAAATCAGGTATATAGGCACACTTTGTGTTTTTACGTGTAAGAATAAAGAACTATGTGGTTAGGAGCAAAATCCAATGATAGTGAGTGGATGCCCCGCAGGTTGCAGAGAAATGAATAGTAGAACACTTCAAGGGGTCAGTACTGATATCAGCATTGTTTAATGTACTAATAATTTGAAGGAGGATATAGAGAGCAGGATAATGAGGTTTGCTGGAGACTCTAGGTTATTTTAGTAAAAGCTATGGAGAATTATGAGTCGCTCCAGATGGATTTAAACACATTGGAGGACTGGTTAAGTGTATGGCAGATTATCTTTAACTTGGATAAACATACAATTAACAAAATTGCCAAAGACAGGCTCTGATTTATAGGATCCTCTCTAGAAAAAAAATCTTACGGTCATTGGACTAAGTGGACAGCTCAGTGAATATATCTGTACAGATACTGAATAGGATGGAGCCTTGAAGAATCCTGCATCTGAAGAGTCCTGGAGAGTGAGGAACAGTTGTCCTCAGGCTGAGGAAAGACCTGAGCAATCTCAGCCTTGCAGATAGAATGGCACAATTAGGTTGTCAACCATTTCACATGCCACGGTGAGTCTAAAAACATTGAGTAGTGCTTCCCCCCACACTCCCCAAACTATGGGCATGAGGAAGTCATTCACCAGAACAACAAGGGCTGTGTCTCCACCATGTCCTGGCCTGAAGCCTTATTGAGATGGATGTTGGCAACAGAGAGGTGTAGTTGCAGCCTATTTTTTAGTTAGCTTCTCAATTAACTGCTTTAAAAGAGAGATTGGAAACTGAGCAGTAATTTGTGAAATGCTGGCACTGAGGCTTATCTATTCAGAGTAAAGGTTAGCCTAATGAAGCTCTAAAGACAAAAATGTGTGCTATCATTGGAAGTTATGGAGCTGCTCAGGAAGATGGGGTTGGAGGGAGCTACTGGGAAAGGACTCTCTGCCTCCTACACAGATTAACTCCATAATAGAAATATGTCTGCAATATGTTCAAGTCAAGGATGCTGTGAAAGTCATAACTATGAATTTTGTGACCTCTACACATTTAACCATAATGCAATCATAATATTGCATTAATATAGCTTGCACTGAAAATTTTATTAATGAAAATAAAAATCAGTGGCGATTGATGATAAACTGTGATTGCATGAGAGATGGCAATATTAAGATTACAATGTATATATCTGAATGTAGGATGTAGAATTAAATAACTGTGATTCAGGGCCAAAGCCTGTAACTGGCATGCAGCTGGGCTAGCTGCTGGAATCTTTTTGGGTGGGGGAAGGAAGGAATATTCTTTGAGCTATCCAAGAACGAGGAGAGTCACCTCGGAAAAATGTTTATGGCATGACAAATTACCTTTAATTTTACTGTAAAGAAATCCAAAATGGCAAACCAAATTTAATTGAACTTTATTTGGTTAAGGAATAAGCATCAAAAGCAGAGTTGTAAATGACAAGTACCCCCCCAACTACAGAAATGCTATTATATTTGTCTTCTCCCACAAAGAAACCATTAAAAAATCTAAACTGTATCAGAGGAATTTGGAAATATTTAAAGTGAATGTGTGACTGATACAAACACAGCAATATTCCATTGAGGATTTTGGAGCACTGATTTCCCCCCCCCCTCCAGTTCTACACTACTTCTATCACATGTCTTCTCCAAACTATTGTTTCCATTGGGGCACTACTAATGTTTCTAAGCCCAGGGTTGTGAGTTCAAGACTCAAGGGGACCATTGAGGGATCTGGGGAAAAAATCTGTCTGGGGATTGGTCCTGCTTTGAGCAGGGGATTGAACTAGATGACCTCCTGAGGTTCCTTCCACCAACCCTGATATTTTATGATTCAGACTATCACTTTGGACATGTAAGCCAACAGGTCCCTTCCAGTCTTTGACCAACTTCCCTGTTATCACATAGAATCCCATCTATATATTTATTAAGCTCCCTCTGGATCTTTCCCTCTTCTCCTCTCCCTGAAGTAGAAAATAGAGGATATTTTACTGAACTGAAATGCTGCTGCCAGAGCCATCACTGAATACTGTAAGTCAGATCCTCAGTTCTGAACAATCCCCCTCTGCAGCACAAGAGACCTTACACTGCCATAACAAGGCATCTGGGATTTCCCCCTTTGTGGGGGGGGAAATCTGGCTGGCCTGGCAAGCTTTACACAACTACGTCCTGACCCTTTGGACACAGGGGAGCTCTAGCTGCATAATGACGTTTCTGGACAGCCAGCATAGAGTTCTAGATTCCGAGGCCAGATGGGATCATTGTGATCATTTAGTCTGATCTCCTGTATTACACAGGACAGAGAGCTTCCCGGAAATAACTCCATTTGGACTACAGCATATCCTAAACCAATTTTGATTTAAAAATTGCTGGTGATGGCAAACCCATCACAGCTGTTGGCAAATTATTCTAAGTTAATTATCCTCACTGTTAAAGTGTTATGACCTGTAACCTTTTACTTTATTTAAGGTTAATTATACTTTAGTGGATTTGGCTCTGGTGGCTATAGCTTTAAGTTCAACAGAGTTACCTCTGTTTGTTTTATATTTAGAGTTCATGGGAACACAAAACCATAGCCAAATAACACATACAACTGCAAGGGCTTATATTTGTTAGTAATTTTATTAAAATTACTGACAAAGCCATAAATGTTACAGCATATACAATTTCTAAAGATAAGTATAATAGACCAGTTATACCTACAGACATACTTACGTTTTTCTAGATGGCCCTTTGAAGGATTGACCATTAATATGGGAGTGGTTCCTGCTGGAGTTTTCCCTGTTTTGGGCACCCTTTTTTATATAGTGAGTCTGTCTATATCTACATTCTGCACATGTACAATAAGTTTCTCTTATTGGTTTGTGTCCCCTGGAAACACAAGGGACCCCAAATTCTATAGGCTGGGTAGGTTTTTGTTAACATTAACATCAACGTACCACCTTTATTCTGTGGTTAGGGCACGTGTTAGAGACAATATTTGTTCTCACAGCATTTTATAATTTAATTTAATCTTTCCAGCTATATTTTTGCAATATTACTGATTGGTACCTCTTTTCCATTATCTTTTGGGTGATTTCTTGCTCATTGACTGGCGCCATTATTTTTTGTCTCCAAGGCCCAAAATAACTAACCTAAGGGTTTTCAGGCTCGGCCTATGGATTTTTGTGTTTCAGTTTGTCTTACTAATGTCTACCATATAGTTCCTTTAAATACTGATCAATCTTATACTTTTACAATCCTACAAATTAACTCGTTAACCTACAGTGACTATATGTAATATAATACATTAATCATAACATCACACGATAAATGGATATTAAACTAAAATCATCAGCCACATTCCCCCCTTGACAAGGTGTGTGTCATCTTGTTATTAAGCAATGATTAGATAATAAGAGCCCTGTTATATACATATGACAGTAATGATTAATACAACAGCACATCAAATTTAATTGATGTGTTTAAGTATTGTATGTAATTTAAATTTATGCCTAAAGATTATATGTAACAAGTCTATTTGCATGCCATTCTTTTATTATTAGGGATTGGGGTTGGGTTTTTTAGGGACTTTTGCAAGTGGGAGATCAATTGCTCCTCTGCATTGTGGTACATCATTACAATTATATGGAGCTTTTGGGACTGGATGTAGACTTATACTTTGCATTTTTTTTTTAATAAGTGTTAACTTCCTTATGTACTTTTTTATATTAGCTTTGGTTGCTGCTGGGCAGCAAGGGAAAGGAAACAGGCTGTTATACGCTGCAGGGGGTTAACCGTTCTTGTATGTAGTGATTTAAGTTTTCCTTTCATGAGACATAGGGCAAGGATGGTGCACATAGTAAGGATACTGTGACCAGCAATTCACCCTTTTCATTCAGTTTTCTTTTCTTTAGGTGTACTATCTTTTGAACTGCCATTATTTAAAATTTTAACTATTGCTTGATTTGCTTTATTCATGTTGTTACTAATTTTAATTAAATGTGATTTTTTTTTAACAATTGTTTTAGCCGTAAGGTTAGTGGTGGTATATATGCAGAAAAAACTGGAGTACTTTGTTTAGTTAAATCCTGATAATTAGGGTTACTTAGAATAAGAGTTTTATTTTTAAAAGTGGGCATTGGAGATATTGATGTATGGCTAATTGTTGTAGGCACTTGTGATTTAAAACAAAAATTTGGATTTGTGACCATACATTTACGTTGACCATGCTAGAATTTTATCATTAGTTACTATGCAGTATTGCCCTTCTTTTGCATACATTATTTGTTCCATAGGAGATTTTGATTTAGTTACTTGTACTGGACATGATATTTCAATTTGAAGTAATCACTGGGAAAGGTTAAGGTGGACATTTCCCCTAGAAGTTTCAGGTACGGGTGGGGGAGCTGCAATGTCTTTTCCCCCTCTAAATTTGCATCAGTGATAGCAGGGAGGCAAGAAAGGGAAAGGGAGACCATTTCTAACTTCCCAAACGCCGCTGTGTGCAGCAGCAGCTATCTCAGCACTACCTGACAGCTGAGGAGTACAGATGAAAAGCTCAGTTCTCTAGCATATAGACAATATCACTTCAGACAGCAGGAGGAGCCAGAGAGAAGAGACCCGCTTTTCTCCTCCGGTCCTCTCTCCAAAGGACTGGAGCACATAGTATGGGACAGAGACAAGCAGCCCCTTCCCTGTTAAGGAAGAAAGGTACGGCTGGGAGAGAGACAGATATGGTCTGCTGGGGAGATTGAACAGAGACCAAAGGGGAATACAGAGTGCTGGTGGTGATGTGTCATAGAAGGACACAACTTTGTAGGAAGGACACTGTGGGGACATGCTTTACACAGACACACATATGGACAGACACGACCACACACACAAAATTGCACATACAGACTTCCAGATATAAATGAGACATGGTGCTGCTGGGGGACTTTTGGAAGGATGGGAACTGAGCTCATCTGTGGAGTCAGAGCCTCGTCCTGCCCAACTTTGGGGCGGAAAAAATGACTCAACCTGGTCTTCCCCCCAGAATTTATTTTTTGTGTTTGCATGATTCCTTTAAAAAAAACAACAACACTTAGTTAAAAGTTTTTTAAGATAGGAAAGGGTGCAAAAGGGTGTTAATCCTGACTACAACCAACACCCAGCTACATCTAACATCTCTGCCTTCCAAGCAGTGTGTGTGTGACAATCTTCATATAATGCCTTCCCCCATCAGGTCTAATGCCTTCAACCACTGCTCTATGCACACTGCCTTCCAGCTCCAGTTGCCCACAACAGCACAGTGTCTCATGCAAAACAGAAGCTCAGATGGTGCATCCTGGGAGATTAAATTTTAAACTTGGGCTGTCAAACGATTAAAAAAAATCACAATTAATCGTGAGATTAAAAATAAATAGTTGTGATTAATCACAGTTTTAATTACACTGTTAAACAATAATAGAATACCAATTTAAATTTAGCATGGAAGCATGTCCTCTGGAATGGTGGTCAAAGGATGAAGGGACATATGAATGTTTAGCACATATTTGGCATGTAAATACCTTGCAACGTCAGCTAAAACATTGCCACGCAAATGCCTCCTCTCACTTTCTGGTGACACTGTAATTAAGGGGTGGGCAGCATTATCTCCTGTAAATGTAAACAAACTTGTTTGTCTTAGCGATTTGCTGAAAAAGTAGTAGGACTGGATGGATTTGTAGGCTCTAAAGTTTTACATTGTTTTGGTTTTGAGTGTAGTTATGTAAAAAATATAATAATTCTACATTTGTAAGTTGCACTTTTACAAGAGATTGCACTTCAGTACTGGTATGATGAGAATTGAAAATACTATTTTTTTTACAGTGCAAATTTGTAATCAAAATATAAATATGTTTCTTTATTGTAATTGAAATCAATACATTTGAAAATGTAGAAAAACATCAAAAATATGTATAATACATTTAAATTGGTACTTTATTAAGTGTTATTAAAACTGCAATTAATCATGATTTTTTAAAAATCTAGTTAACTTATTGTGCGTTAATCGTTTTGAGTTAACTGCAAATAATTGACAGTCGTACTTTAAACACTTAAATTTGCCTGTGAATTTTGCACTAATGGGGAGAGCTAAAGGGATTGGATTTAGAATGGTCTCCTCTCTCCATGTGGTGCACTGGAGGCCTTGGCTACACTTGAGAGTTACAGCGCTGGTGGTGGCTTTACAGTGCTGTAACTCATTCCCCGTCCACACTGGCAAGGCACATACAGCGCTGTATCTCCCTCATTCCACCTCAATGAGAGGAATAAAGACCATAGCGCTGCTGCTGCAGCGCTGGGGTGCCAGTGGAAAACAGGAATAATCTTACTACGCTGTAACTGACCTCTGGAACCTTCCCATAATCCTTTTAAGTAAAGATTACTCTCTTTGTTTTGTTGTGATACCTCTGTTTTGTTGTGAACTCGGGGCTCTGGGACCTGCTTATCAAAAAAACAAACAGCTCCTGTTTCCTGTGAATGAGCAGAGGCAGGCAGGGAGCTCCCTTTGAAACGCCCACAGCTAGTGTTTGCTTGAAGAGAGGGGGAGGGAGGGGACTTGAGGAGAGAAGCAGCGCAGCAGGAGGGGGGGGGGGGGGAGGTTCAGTTTCAGAGTGGCTGCTTATCTGGTCTGTGAGGAAATAACAAAGGGGCTATTTGCTTTCAGTGAGTGAGAGAGGGGTGGAGGAGGGGGTCGGAACTTGCAAGGCAGCTGCTGACTGTCGGCTTCAAAAATCCACTCTCTTTCTCCCCCGTTCCCTATCACACTCCATCCCCCAGCCCCCCCTTTTGAAAAGCATGTTGCAGCCACTTGAACACTGGGATAGCTGCCCATAATGCACCACTCCCAATGCCGCTGCAGATGCTGCAAGTGTGGCCACGACAGTACACTGGTAGCTGTCAGTGTGGCCAGACTGCAGCGCTTTCCCTACCCAGCTGTACGAAGACAGGGTTAACTCCCAGCGCTGTACAGCTGCAAGTATAGCCATACCCTGAGTTCAGATCAGAGATGCTCTCTCCTCCCATATTCTCTTCTTCCCCAGTGGAGTCCCTGAGCTCTGGCTCTCTCCTCCAGGCCTCTGCTCATGTCACCCAGGCCATGTATAGCATATTTATAATGTGTACATTTTTACTGCAAACACATATTAACAGGTATAATTGCACCACAGCAATAGTTATTTGCATCAGCTCTATATCTTTGTAATTCCCTCTCACAACTTGCCTAAAACATTAAAAGGCACCAATTTGGAGCAAGGCCATCAAAATAAAACTAATTTGCAGGGCAAACCTCTTTCAGAGATGGGGGATTGGGGGGAGGAAGGAAAGCAGCATTAGAAAAATATAATTGAAAGGCTCCTCATATGCTGAGCCTACAGATTTCCAGAATGCCTCAAAACAACTTTTGCCCAGTTTGAACCAAGCTGTCCAAAATAAGGACAGAATTTAGGTAAGATATGTAATGTAGTATGTCAGACGGATTTATTTCATATTGATGAAATTAGATAGGTGTATTACGTGTGTGTTTATAAGAGAAGATTGCTTCAAGTTTCCAATAAATATACCTGTATATATGTAGACAAACAGAATATATAATTTATTTCATACCATAAGGAGCTAGCCACATATTTCCTCAAGTCCTCATCCTGATTTTGTATCAGTAAATCTTACTTGATTCAGCTCAGAATTTTATAGTAGGGCACTATGTACAGGACTGAGCGATAAGTCAGCAGCAGCAGCTGTCCTCAATGCCTCCTCTCATTACATAGTTCAGGCTGACAGAATGCCAGTGGGTGAACGTTGTGGGAGTAGGGAGCAATTTAGGACAGCTGGCCCACCACTAAAGTCTGAGCTGTGTGCATGAGAGAGATTAGGACCTAGTGCATTAGAAGCCCTGTGCTCAGTGGGGATTGAATTAGTTTGCGAATGGGAACATACACTAACAGAATCTGAATTATGTTTGGATCATTTGGTACCTATGAGTGAGCCTAAGGAGTCCAGGAATTATGGCAATGGATAGTCAGGCTAAGGGCACCAAGGCAGCCCAGTTTCAGTTCTAAACTGGAAGGGAGAAGGCAGGGCACAGGTTACTTTAATCTTAGCCTTGTACTTCCTTCAGGTTATACTGGCTCATTGATTTCTATGACAGGATGTGGCAGTTTTCAAAATGCAAACAGAAGCAGCGTGGCAGATACTAAGGGCTTAGTCCTCAACTGAGCCAAGCTTACATACAATGCAGATGGGAAAAAGTTGTCTCTAAGACATCTTTCTTTCCTCTGATCCTGAGCTGATCACCTCAATCTACTAAATTACATTGGTTGGAGCAGTCCCATAGAGATTTCTGTTTTGGCCAAAGATCAGGCAGAGCACCACGTGCCCCACCCACTCCTAGTCCTAAATTTTCCTAATTACATGCTCAAATACCATAGTGATGAGAGCAATATACAAATCTAGATAGATGCACATCATACTCACTCTTGTCAGTAGGATTCTCATGCTCAGGAATGAATTTAACAGTCCCCACAAGGCATGTATGCAATGTTCTACTTTAGGGTACACACCAAGACAGCCAAGCTAATAAAACTGGAAGTCAATCTTTTTTGCAGTAAAGATTTTCTCTATAGGTGGGACACTCAGCATAGGCACATTTTCTTCATTTATAAACAAATCTAGAGTCATGAAAGATAGTAATAATTTCCAACACACATCCTTGCTAACCTAAGCCATTTTTTTTCAAAAATACTTGTTACAAAGATTTCATTTTAAAAGTGACTTAAAAATGAGACACAGGCCCAGATCCTCAAAAATATTTAGCTTGTATTGATTTCAACAGGAATCAGGTGCCTAAATACCACTGAGAAACTGGGCCTTAGACACTTCGAAACTTTTTTTCTAATAAGCCCTTTCAGTGTGCAAAATGAATACAAACTGACTATTCAGTGGGGTCCGTCTCATCCAGGTCCTTCCCTTTCTCAGGGTGGTTCTCCTGGCCTACTCACTGAAGGGCATGGATACTTCAGCCAATATCAGGGTTTAAGGTTATTTTACATAATTTTTTTTTCCCCAAGGTCACACACTCAAATATAGTGAATAAAAATACTGACTGGACAATGTCCATTCATATTTCAAAACAGTAGCCAATACATTTCCAAAAGGAAGACTCCTTGGCAACTAAGCATTCTCCCAAAACTCTTGTTTCAGTATTCTTGTATGTGTGCTCAGCTAAAGGGGATGATTTTTTAAGGACCTCTCTCCCCCTATTCAGCTCAAGAATTCAAATGTATGGGGTATGTCTCACTTTAGAAAACACAGTGTAACATTGTTCAATAGGATAGAGAGGCTGCTTACTGTAACTGGAGGTTACAGTAAGCAGCCTCCTGTTCTTCTTCAAGTGATTGGCCCCTATATGGATTCCAGACATGGGAGAGTAGAGAGCAGTGGTCAGCACGGAGGTGAGTGTGAGGACTCGCAAGAAGTCAGTGTCTGTAGGATGGCCTGGCCAACTGCCGCATTCACCACTGCCACTGGGGTGATGGCATCGTAAGCAGAAAAGATGTGGACGGAGGACTCAAACTTTAAGGTCAGAAGGGACCATTATGGTCTTCCAGTCTGACCTCCTGCACAACGCAGGCCACAGAATCTCACCCACTCATTCCTGTAACAAACCCCTGACCTATGTCTGAGCTATTCAAGTCCTCAACTTGTGGCTTAAAGACTTCAAGGTGCAGAGAATCCTTCAGCAAGAGACCTGTCTCCCACATTGCAGAGGAAGCTGAAAACCCCCCAGGGCCTCTGCCAATCTGCAGACCACGTGGCCGCCTTACAAATGTCCTGCCATGGTACATATGCAAGGAAGGCATTAAAAAAACGGAACCATCTATAGCTCTTAGGATTTTGTAAAAAGTGCTTATTTACAGTCAACCTGGGACAAAGAAAATATATTATTCAATTTCACTGTCTCTCATTCATTAGCACAAAGCTGCAAACACTAAAAGATGTTAAATCCCAAGAAATAATACTTTTTCAGAAACAAGTCACCAAGCCCTAAATTATGTGATATTTTCATACAAGAAAAAGGTCAACAGTAACTATATGCATTTTTTGGAGGAAAAATTTCAATGTATTTAAATCATGAAGGCTGTCTGCTTTGAATGGAAGGGTTCAAAAAGCCAAAGCTTTCCAACCATTCAGTAAACCATCCATTCTACCAAACTTCTGAAATTTGATCCCTTTCCCTTTCAAGAAAATGAAGCCTACATTAGAAATTTACATCAGTATACCAACCTAACCCTTGACCTAGCTACCACCTCTCAGTGACTTACGTATGTAAATGGGAGAACCTCTCCTATCGGAGTAGACAGCATCTATACTGAAGCACTTCAGCAGCACTGCTTCAGCATTTTAAGTGCAAACATACCCTAAGTTAACAGACCTTTAACTCTTCTCCCCTCCCACTCCTTACCTTGTTGTCCCACAACCCACCAGGGAGGCATGCCCCAAATGAGGATGCAGTAAAGCAATAATTCAAGCTTTTGCTATTTATACTAAACTTTCTCTGTTCCCTTCCAGTGGCAATCCCCTTCACAACTCTCCTCACCACTCGTGCATGAAGTACGACCCGCTGAGATGGTCCATCAGTTCGTTCCACACCCCCAGGAGATATGATGTCTTGAGGTGAATGGTGTGGGCTATGCTAAAGTTCCAGAGGAGGAGAGCCTCACGGCAGAGCAACAAGGAATGGGCTCCACCCTGCTTGTTTATATGAAAAACCATGACGGTTGTGTTGTCCATCAGAACTGTCACGCTGTGACCACTCAAAGTGGCATGAAAGGTCTGGTAGGCTAAATGAACCACACTGAGCTCCTTCACGTTGATATGGAGTGACCACTCTGCTCCTGACCACAAGCCCTGAGGTCCCCTAGGTGAGCACCCCAGCCGAGGTCTGATGCGTCTGTCACAAGCATCAGGTCCAGCTGTTGTGTGGCAAAGGGGATGCCTTTGCAAACCACAGTTGGGGACTGCCACCACCACAAGGAGTCTAGCACGTCCTTCAGGGCTGTCACTACCAAGTCCAGGGGGTCCCTGCCTGGGCAGTATACATGGGCAAGCCAAGCCTGCAGCATTCTGAGTTTCACTCTGGCATGCTTGACCACATGCGTGCACTACCAAGTGCAGGCTGCCATGAAGCCCAGCAGCCTCAGGTAGCATCTGGCCGTTGTATTGGGAAACTGGCACAGGGAGTTCACTGCTTGCTGGCTGGCCAGGAATTGTGATACTGGAAGGCTCGCCTTTGCCTGTACCGCATCTAGGAATGCCCCTATGAATTCCACTCTCTGTGTTGGAATGAGGGTGACCTTGGGGACTTTGATCAGGAGTCCAAGCGTGCGGAATAGTCTCGGGGCCACCTGCACGTGGGACTGAATCTCCGCTTTGGACCAGTCCACCAGGAGCCAGTCGACGAGGTATGGGTAAACTCGAATCCTCTGCCTCCATAAAAAGACTGCCACTACTGCCATGCATTTTGTGAACACTCATGGGGCCGCTGCTAGGTCAAATGGGAGAACTGAACTGGTAATGTTCCTGGTTCACAGTGAAATGCAGGAATTGGCAATGTGCTGGGTGGATGGCGATATGAAAGTACACGTCCTTCATGTCAAGGGCAGTGTACGAGTCCCCCGGATCCAGGGAAGCGATGATGATGCCCAGAGAGACCATGCGGAACCAGGCCTTGACCAGGAACTTGTTGAGCCTGTGCAGGTCTAGAATGGGTTGAAGGCCTCCTTTGGCCTTGGGAATGAGGAAGTATCAGGAGTAGAACCCTTTCCCCCTTAAGTCTTTCGGTACCATCTCTACAGCCCTCGCCTCTAGGAGCGTCCAAATGTTCTTTTCCAGGATGTGCTCATGAGAGGGGTCCCTGAAAAGGGAAGGGGAATGGGGTGGGGGTAGGCAGGGAGAACTGCAGCATGTATCTGCTTCGCACCATGCGTAACACCCAATGGTCTGACATAATGCTGGACCACGCACTGGAGAAATGGAACAGGCAGTTCAGGAAACAAGGGGATAGATCCGGTGATTGGTCTAGTACACTGTCCTTGAGCACACATTCAAAAGCCTGGTTTATGGCCTGGCTGGGATTTATGTTGGCCTTGGCTCTAGCCTGGCCTATTGGAGCTATTGTTATTACTACATCGCCTCCTGTTATCCCCACTTCACCTGTGGTGGGACTCATGCCTAGGATGAGGCTAGTAGTGACGCTGAGGAGGAGGCGGCTGCAGCTTGAAGGGCTTCCTCTGAGTCACCCAGGTGTGCATACCCAGTGACTTGAGTGTAGCCCTTAAGTCCTTGAAGCTATGTAGCTTTGCGTCCATCTGGTCTGAAAAGAGCCTAGACCCTTCGAAGGGGAGATCCTGGAGCGAGTTCTGGACCTCAGGCGGCAGACCTGACTCCTGAAGCCACACCGAGAGTTGCATGACCATGCCAGATGTGATTGTCCTGGCCGCCGCATCCAAGAACGCCTGGAGAGAGGTCTTCGCTACAGCCTTGCCTTCCTCCACCAGCTCCGTGAACTTCTGTTGGGATCCCTGCGGGAGGTTGTCCTTAAACTTCCCAACTGCTGCCCAGCAGTTGAAGTTATGCCTGTTGAGGATGACCTGTTGATTAGCAATCCTCAGCTGGAGGCCCCCTGAGGAATAGACGTTCCTGCCAAACAGGTCCAGGCACTTTGCTTCCTTGGCCTTAGGGTCTAGAGCCTGCTGCCCATGGTGCTCTCTCGTTTACCACAGAGACTACCAGGGAACATGGGCCTGGGTGGCAAAACAAGAAGTCATACCCCTTTGACAGGACAAAGTACTTGCGCTCCACACCCTCCACTGTTGGACAGCTGGAGGCTGGGCTCTGCCATATAGTCTTATAATTCGACTGTATGGTCTTAATGGGCAGAAGCGCTATTCTGGATGGACCTTCTGGGCTCAGAATGTCCACCATGGGGTCCTTCCACTCCACCATCTCCTCGGCCTGTAATCCCATGTAATGAGGAACCTTAACGCAGCAGCTCTTGGTGGGCTCTGTGGTCTATTGGCAGAGGCCCTGATACCGCTGTGCCTGCCACCGCTTCATCCAGGGATGATGAGGTTAGCAGCTGCTCAGCTTCCTCCTGGTGGTCCCCTTAGCCCCCCGCCCCCGAGGGAGGGGCTTCTGACTTGGGCCAGGACAGCTGACCTTGGAGTAGCACCAGACTTGGTGCTGGTTTCTCCGGTCTCTCACTCAGCGAAGGTGCAGGTGGTCTGGACACCGTAGCTTCCTGCACGGAGGAGCGTCGGTGCAGGGACCAGGACCGGTGCACTGAGTAGCTGGACTGAAGGGAGGTCCCTGCCACTGCTGGTAGGCCCAAGGGGTCCAGAAGGGCCAGCGTCCTGGCAGTCCCCACTTGAGTTCCACCCAGCCTGGTGCTCTCTGTTGTCCGGTGCTCCGTGAATGTAACTGTATCGGATAAATCAGCATCGGACTCCGGTGATACCGAGTGCGAAGGCCACAGTGGTGCCGTCGATCTCTGCTGGCAGGAAGTTGACAAGCGGCTTCTTGCTGATCAGGACCGGGACGGGTATTGGTGCTCCCGAGACCTGGACCAGGACCAGTGACTTCTGGAAGCCTTTGGCGATGACCACCTCACCTTCTTCTGGTGTTGGTCTCTGCAGGATGCCGGAGAGCATTGGGTCCCTTGCACTAAACCTGTATGCTGGCTCGCCTCCGGTACCGAGACTTCCCTCTGTGTCAGGGGGAACAGTCTACAGACTCAAGCACAACCAGGACCAATGCCAGGAGCAATGCTGGGATGGTGTCCTCGAACAGCGCACCATTGCCGGCTTTCCCCTCAATGGCACCCCGGACCTGGGAGGCTTCTCCCTCGTTGGGAGGGGGCTCACCGCCAACAACCCGATGAGGTCCTTCACCGTCTCAAAGGTGTCAGGCGTGGAGGGCTGATCTAATACTCCCTCGAGCCTGTCATCCTGAGTTCTCTTAGGGTTCAACTCAGTGAGACTTGTGGTGCTGGTGCCACTGGTGCCAGCACCTATCATGCTCTTCCTTGTGCCCAGGCCCTTAAATACCGCCGGTCTCCCTTGTGAGGAACATCCATGCCCTTCCTTTGGTTTAGCATTGGGTCACATCAGGGAGGATGAGCAGTGTTGGGGCCTACTTCGCTCCGAGGCCGACAGCTTGCGGTGTTTATCCGACACCGGGTCTCTTGACAACTTTGGGGCACTCCACACTGAGGAGCCTAGAGCCAGCATCAGGTGCTCTGGGCCTGATGGCTACAGCATGGCCTCCATCAACAACTGCTTCAAGCGAAAGTCTCTCTCTTTGATCTAGGTTTAAAAGCCTTGCAAATCTTACACCACTCTGTTTGGTTTGCTTCCCCCAGGGAACGTAGACAGGTGTCATGGGGGTCACTAACCAGCATGCTTGTGGCACATGGCGCAAGCCTTAAACCCCTGGGCCTGCGGCATGCCCTGCAGCCCAGGGCGGGTGCTGGAAGCCTCCAAGCACCTAATATAAGTGTCCACAACAAGGGAATGCTAATGAACTGATAGCAGCTAAGTACTCTAAAGCTAAGAGATTGCTTTTCGTATGAGAGCAAGAAGTTGTTCCAATGCTGCCATGGACAGTAAGAAGGAACAGGAGGCGGTTGGGCCAGCGAGGATATATATGCATGACACAGTGGCACCACTCAGGCAGGGGCCCCGCCAGAAGTTCCTAAGGGAAAAGTTTCTGATGCTCGTGCACGCAGTACACGCACACCTAATGTGGAATGGATGTGAACAAGCACTTGAAGAACAGGTACAAATTGCTTCACATGTACTGAGAACCCAAGACTTCTGGAGACCATGAAGAAGGGTCTTCATATATAGTACAGCTCAACACAGACTCTGTATGCATCAGAGTGTGGGGTGGGCTTTGGGGAAACCACCAGTGGGTCTGCAAATACATTCAAAAGTATCTTCTCATTCCTTTTTCTAAACCTTCTCCGGTTGCTGTAGGCATTCCATCAGGCTCTGTGCTCTTATTGCTACTGAGATAGTTCCTGACTCCATATTGTGGCCAACTTACTTTTATTATATTCTCTGCTTTGCATTACTCTGCTTTATTATATTCAGCAGTAATGCAAGGAACCTAGAGGCTTGTATACTGTAAGACATTGGCTTCAGCAGTTAGCATGAGGCTTGAAGCCTATGAACTTTGGCATAGATAAACTTAGGTAACCCATAAGTTTTGGGGAACAGGAAGTAGAATGTAATGGAGAATTCTGACTACAACACCAGCCAACCATAGAAACATGAGCTAATACCAGCTTCTGGAAAGTTCTGGACAGAACATCTGACCACAAGAGTGCCAGGGCAACAAATTAACATATATGATAATTGCATGAAATCAAATATATTAACCTATTAAAAAAGGACACCTTAACATTGGTAAGGGGAGTAAATACAAATAAGGAAGAGGGGGAAATCTCCTACTGAATATGCATTAAACATGGTGACAGCATAACATATTATAAAAGCAGCATCCCAGGGCAGTAGGAGAGGGAGATGTAGGCCCTTGGGAGGTGCCAGAATGATAATCACTGGTGAAGATGAGGAAGGTGAGAAAGATGATGGGTAACATTTCAGGTTGTTCAGCAAGGGATGGTGACAGTATGGATGTTCAGATGCACTTTCTGTATTATCTCTATCTACCTTATTGAGTTAGAGTGTTTGTGACTTTGCTAAATGTATTAATAAATTATTTGTAAATATAAGCATTCCTATAGTGTGAATGTTGCACCTGTGCACATCTGGGTTCCCAACTATATAATAATTTTAATAATATTGGGCCTGATCTTGGGACCTGTCAACCCTCAAAGTGATAACTGCAAATGCTTATTCATAATCTATAGATCAGGCTACCTATTTTAGAAAAAATAAATAAATCAATTTCCCCCCCTTCAGTTGCTTCATTACTTATGTACAAATATCACATGCTCCTCCTCCAATCCTTTTTTTTTTTTTTTTTTTAAAGAACCAAGATAGATGATTGTCAAACACTCAAATATTTATAGAAAATAGGTTGGGAAGCAAAGACGACCCTCAGCTGAGCTGGTCACATGTTGCCCGAAGGCCTTGTACTATTCATCCCTGATTAAACGTATGCACGTTAGTTTATAAAACTGTATCACCCATATATTTAACTCTGCACCATTCACCCCTCCACTAGCAGATAATTTAAAAAGAAGCTGTGCATTTTTTTCTCTCTGTTAAAAAGTGATGGATGGTTCTTCTCAAGTGATTCATTTGTTGATTTGGCAGAGTTCAGAAAACAAATGCAGCAGCTCACAAAAAGGCTGGAGTACCAAAACTAGATATTGCGATGTGCAATAGTGGAGACATGCGAAGGGAGATTGATTTTAATGAAGATGATGGGGGGAGGGTTATCATACATCATGTTGGCGGTGTGTGTGGGGAGGGCAAGTTTTGCTTCTAATTGTTTTTCTTCACATTTGAGTCTCATTTTACTATAAAGATATTTAGGAAACTTGAATGTTTTAATTCATTAGTATGAATAATTTTGTCTAAACTTTGTGAGGAAATCCTGCTGGCCATTTCACAACCAAATTATCTTTCATTTGCCAGCAAAGAATATGAAGGATGATCCTATGGCTACTGCTTTGTTTGCAAATCTACTGGGAAAGAACTGTGTGTTTAATTGAATCTATTGCCAAGTTGGCAGATGCTGAATCAGCGAAAAACCTTTTACTCCCTAGGAACTTATGAAGGATGTGTGTTTGGAAGTTACCCCAGAAAATCCACTCAAGCACTGTCTCACTACATGTTTGATGTTCTGCAGACCCAGTTCCTGTGTGTGGAAAATGACCTTCACCTTTATTCGATGTTACTTTATCATGGGCAATTACTGTCTCTCAAAATAAAAATGAATAAGTTTTTTTATTGCCTATGCTGACATACTAAGAATAGCAGCAGAAGACAGTAATGAAAAGAGCACAGCTAGCACATGATCTTATGCTGCTCTCAGAGGCCCGTGTTCAGCAAAGCACTTAAGCAGTATTTAACTCCCACTGAAGTCAGTGGGAATACTCACGGGTCTAACATTAGGCACATGCGTAAGTATCTCACTGAATTAGGGCCCATACCAACATCTCTGCAGAGGCAGTTTGGTTCCGAACCTCTCCACTGTCCACTTTATATATCAGTGTTAGGGAAAGCGAATGTGAAGTGGGCCTGAAGATAATTACTTAAAAATCACTAGAAGTTTGATGGTTCCATCAATGAACATATTAAAAATGTCTACTTTTTCTATCCAAAATATTGAAAACAAGTATAAAATATTTTTTACTAAATGAAAGAAAATCACCAGCCACTTCACATGAAAACTACAAAGTATTGATACTGATAAGAATTCAGTACCCATTAATATTTACCACTATATACCAATCATTAAATTTGTCCACTGAAATATTCAGTGAAAAATATGCAGAACAGGTCACATTACACAGCCAGCTATTACTAAGTTCCAACTTATTTTGGCTCTGTCACCATCTCCAGTCCAAAACATACTTAGAGTAAAGATCACTTTTCAGTCTCAGTCTCAGCTTCACTGTCTTCACTATCACTGTCTCTTCCTGGATGCTCAGGCATTTTCCGATGCTCTCCCTCTTCCTTTACCATCTCTCCCTCTTCCTTCACCATTGTCTCTTCACTCTTCACTGGTGTGCTTTTGGTTTCAACTTCTGCTTCTGCTTCCTGAGTTTGAACTGTTTCACTTTCTTCAACCAAGGCTGGTGGGGGCAATAAATCCTGATAATATAAGAGGAAGCTTATTCAATACACAAACATAACTTCAGGTTTTATGAAAAGATTTGTATACTAATTTCTGTTTTAGCTCTACTTGCTCACCTTAGATCTAAAACCTAAATACCTTTAACCATTTATGCATAAGTGACTTTATGACTTTAGTGATTAGTGTTTCTCCCTTACATTCACAAGTATTTACTGTTTCTGAACGTTAGGAAACCATTAATGCAACTCCTATCGAGATATGAATGAAAATGTATTTAGCATATATTCATGTCTTACCAGTTCATGCTTTCCAGATTAACTAAATCCTATAAAAGAAGGGGGGAAATTCGCCCCTAGTAAATTGGAGGTGGTGGAATTCACTCAAACACCCAGATAAGGATAAAAGGGGTAAAAAAAACAAAAAAAACAAACAAGGGTGATGTTATGGAGGGGTCTACTTAGACCACCTAAGTAGGAAGAAGAGATGGATTACACATTTTTTAAACAACAAAATCATCCAAAACACAGGACTTGGTGGTGATGGAGGACTTCAACTACCCAGACATCTGTTGGGGAAACAATACCGCAGGGCACAGATTATCCAGCAAGTTTCTGGAATACACTAGAGACAACTTTTTATTACAGAAGGTGGACAAAGCAACTAGGGGAGAAGCTATTCGGGATTTGATTCTGACAAACAGGAAGGAACTAACTGAGAATCTGAAGGTGAAAGCCACCTTGGGTGAAAGTAATCATGAAATGACAGAGTTCATGATTCTAAGGAATGGTAGGAGAGAAAACAGAAGAATACAGACAATGGACTTCAAGAAGGCAAACGTCAAACTCAGAGAGTTGGTAGGTAAGATCCCATGGGAAGCAAGTCTAAGGGAAGGAACAGTTCAAGAGAGTTAGCAGTTTTTTAAAGAGACATTATTAAGGGCACAAGAGTAAACTATATCAACACATAGAAACGATAGAAACTATGGTAGGAAGCCACTCTGGATTAAACAGGAGATCTTAAGTGACCTGAAACTCAAAAGAAGTGGAAACTAAGTCAAACTACAAAGGATGAATATACAAAAACAACACAAGCATGTAGGGACAAAATTAGGAAGGAAAAGGAACAAAAAGAGGTTAAACTAGCTAAGGATATAAAAGGTAACAAGAAAGCATTTTACAAATATATGAGAAAAAAGAGGATGCCCAAGGACAGGGTAGGCCCATTACTAAATGAAGAAGGAAAGACAATGACAGAAAATGTTGTGATGGCCAAAGTCTTAAATGCACTTTTTTGCTTCAGTTTTCACCAAAAATGTTAGCAGTAATTGGACGACTAACATAGTGAACATCATTGTAAATGGGGTAGGTTTGAGGCTAAAATAGAAAAAAGAACAAGTTAATAATTACTTAGATGTCTTCTAGTCAGCAGGGCCTGATGAAATATCCTAGAATACTTAAGGAACTGTCTGAAGAGATTCCTGAGCCACTAGTGATTATCTTTGAGAACTTGTAGAGGATGAGAGATACACCAGAGGACAGGAAAAGAGCCAATATAGTATCTATCTATAAACAGGAGAAAAAGTACTCCTGAGGGAATTGTGCCCAAAACCAAACATTCTGTGCACAATATTTTAAAATTCTGCATATTTTATTTGTCAATAAATAAACGTGGAGGCTCCAGCATGGCAGTGGGGAGCAGAGGCCACTGGCGCACGGAGGTGGAAGATCACCCTGTAGCCTCCCCCATCTTCTCCCCTACCCTCAGGACAAGGACTGGGCGGTGAGGCTGCACCTGACTCCTGACAGTGCAAGGGCTCAGCCTGCCCCAGATACACCCCAGGGCCCTGCATTTCTGCACCAGAAGCACCAAGATAGCGAGGAAGAAGGACAGAGTCCTGCATGCATGCCCAGCCCCTTATACAGGTGTGGGGCAGGCAGGTTCAGCTGGGCTGAATCCAAGTGTGGAGTGGCTAAGTGTTGGGGGATCCAGGTGTGTGGTTAGAGGATTCTGTGTGGGGCAATTTAAGTGTGGGCGGCTTGGTGGGGGACATCTGGGTGTGTGTGGGGGAATCTGGATGCACAGGGGCTCACTGGAAGTTTCTAGGAGCAGGATGATTGGGACTCTGCAGGGGGGTCCAAGTGAAGATAGTTGGGACTCAGCAGGGGAATGTGTGTGGGGGGATTGGGGTTCAGCAGAAGGGTCTGGGTATGGGGGGTTCGGGCTCCTTGGGATGGGGGTTTGAGTGGGGCAGCTCAGCGGGGGGTGGTCTGGATGCAGAAGAAAGGGGCTTAGTGCGAGTTTGGATCCGGGAGGGGGAGGGAGGGTGAAGCCTGGCAGAGCGTCTGGGTGCAGGGGAGGGTGGGGCTTGGCATGGTGAGGTTTGGGTGTGGGGGTTCTGAGTGTGGGTCAGTGAGGCTCACTGGGGGTGGTCTGGGTATGGGAGAGTCTCAATGCAGAGGGGTTGGGTGGACAGGGGAGCAGTTTCCCATACAATTACCCCTTCCCCATTGCTCCTCAGCCACAGGAAACAGAAAATAGGGGGAGGAGAGGTGTGCGGAGCTTCTTGCAGCTGGGGGAGGTTTCTGGGGGTGGGTCTGCCTCGGCCCTGGCCACTCCTTACAGGGGAAGAAGAAATCCCATTCCCCCACCCCACCCCCAGCAGATCTGGCACTAGCTGTGAAACTAGCTGGGAAACCCAGGGAATTATAGACCCATCATTTTAACTTTGGCACCCAGAAAGATAATGCAGCAAAGAATCAAACTATCAATTTTTAAGCACCTAGAAGAAAATAAGGTGACAGGTAACAATTAACATGGATTTGTCAAGAACAAATCATATCAAGCCAACCTAATATCTTTCTTTTACAGGGCAACAAGCCTTGTGTATGGAGGGGAAAATCAGTAGATGTCATATTTCTCTACTGTAGTAAGGCTTTTGATAATGTCTGACATAACATTCTCACAAACAAACTAGAGAAATATAGTCTAGAAGAACCTATTATAAGATGGGTGCACCACAGGTTGGAAGATTGTATTCAGAGTAGTTATCAATGGTTCATAAATGAGTTGCAAGGGCATATCAGGTGGCTCCCATGGAGATCTGTCCTGGGTCCAGTTCTATTCAGTATCTTCATAAATGACTTGGATAGAGTACACTTGTAAAGTTTGCTGATGATACCAAGGTAGAAGGGATTGCAAGGACAATTCTGGAGGACAAGATTAGAATTCAAAATGATCTTGACAAACTGGAGATATGGTCCGAAATAAATGAATGAAATTCAACAATGACAAATGCAAAATACCCCACTTAAGGAATAAAGAAGTACACAAAACACAAAATGGAAAATGACTGCCTAAAAAGGAATACTGCAGAAAAGGATCTCAGAGTTATAGTGGATCATAACCTAAATATAAGCCAACAATGTAATATTGTCACAAAAAGAGAAAACATTCTGTGATGTATTAGCAGGAGTGTTGTAAGCAAGATACACTTCCAATTTACTCAGCACTGAGAAGGCCTTAACTGGATTACTGCATCCAGTTCTGGGCACCACACTTCAGGAAAGATGTGGACAATCTGGAGAAAGTCCAGAGAAGAGCAACAAAAATGATTCAAGGCCCAGAAAACTTGACCTATGAGGAAAGATTGAAAAAAAAATGGGTTTGTTTAGTCTACAGAAGAGAAAGCTGAGGGGGGAAGACACAATAAGCCTTCAAGTACGTAAAAGGTTGTTAAAAGGGGGGATGGTGATAAATTGTTCCCCATAACCACTGAGGACAGGACAAGAAGTTAGATTTAGGTTAGACATTAGGAAAAAACTTGCTAACTGTCAGGATAGTTAAGCATTGGAACAAATTACCTAGGGAAGTTGTGGAATCTCCATCATTGGAGGTTTTTAAGAGTAAGTCAGACAAACACCTGCCAGGGATGGTCTAGATAATACTTAGTCCTGCCTCAGTGCAGTGTACTGGACTAGATGACATATTGAGGCCCCTTTCAGTCCTACATTTCTATGACTCTATAGAAGATCACTGGGCTGCACTATGCCTTCTTCCTACTCCACCTATGGCTTGAAACGGGAAGCGCAGCCCCTTCACAAACCTTTGTGTAGATATTTACAACCACTGGGTATTCTTGAGACCTGATCCAGAGCTCCTTTTCCAGGTCTGTCTTCAACAACTCTCTATACCAACCTATTTGTAGCTAGCACGATGCCCCTTCCAAGGAAACACTATCACGTAGATTAAAAGGTGTGGAACGCCTTGTACAGGCTCTCTACACTTGTGTAAATTTTATCCAAAGCAAAGCACTTAGAACACAAAATCTGAGTAGCTGATAAAGCAATCCTTAGATAGCCCATATTCCATCACAGCAATATTGTGAAGATTATTTAATATATGCAAAGTGTTTTTGTCCTCAGGTGGGATGGCACTATGTAAGTATAAAGCATTAAGAGCAGTAGTATTAACAGCATTATGGATACCTGGCAGAGAAGACTGAAGATACAATCAGCTGAAAAAGATTGCTAGTGCTGGGCACAACTCCAGGTTGAGGAGAGATGTGAATGTATGATTCAGCTGTATGATGGATACTTTTTGGTAATACTGAGATTAGTTTTAATGAACCCAATGTTCAGACAAAGGGAATTTTCCTTCACACTATAAATTATGTATTTAATTACAGTGAAATCTTATCTACAATCAGCTGACATTGCTATTACATGTATATGACAACTCTGGAGAGATTAATATAGCTGTTATTATGGCTAATTATAGAGGTCGAGAAATAATCTTATGAACTTTGAAAATAACATATGGGTCTTTATAATGTATGGTGAATACCAATTATAGACATGTGAAAAAAAAGACAAATTTCTCAAACTGAGATTCTTTTATCCTTACTAAAGATATGCTTCCCGACGGCAGATGTAAACTGGGACTTCTATGATGCAGCTGGTCCCATTTTGCCTCCTGTGTGATTACTGCCTCTTTCTTTTTTGTAAGAATGGATTAATATAAAATAAAAAATAACTTCTTATACTAAAATAGATTATGGAAAACACATTACAATGCTTTCTAATATCTGCATATTTGTTTTTTTCAATTTCTGGCTCCATTTTTTCCTGCAGGGAGAGCATGACTCACTGTCACAGTAGGGAACAAGTAGCTGCACAGCTAGTGTTAGCTATTGATGAGTTAGTTTTGAGATGCTAGCAATGGTACAGTAACTCCTCACTTAATGTCCTAGTTATGTTCTTGAAAATTGCAACTTTAAGCGAAATGATGTTAAGCGAATTCAATTTCCCCATAAGAATTAATGTAAACAGAGGGATTAAGTTCCAGGAAAAAAAATTTCCACCAGACAAAAGACATTATACATATGTACAGTGTAAGTTTTAAATAATTTTAAACAATTTAATACTGTGCTCACCAGTACAGCAGTAGTAGTTTTCCAAAGGGGTTGGGGGTTTGCTCACTCCTCGGGAGGAGCGCCAGGCAGGTGGAGCGGGGCAAGCCCCCGCACCCCGCCGTGGTCTCCAGCAGGAGCACCGGGCGGAATGGGGCAAGCCCCTGTGCCCTGATCTGGTCCCCAGCAGGAGCGCCAGGCAGGCAGAGCAGAGGGAGTCAAACAACATTATAAGGGAACATTGCAGGACTTTAGAGTATGTTCCCTAATAGATCAGCAACCTAATAGTGAAACAACATTAACCGGGAGGAAGTTAAGTGAGGAGTTACTGTAGTGAGACGCTAGCAAAATTATGAATGTATCTGTAAGTTCTTTTACATTCTCATGTGCAAAGAGCTATGCAAGTGCAAAATATCATCATTAGTGCCTGATGCCACACACAACTGTTTCTCGCATATAGAACTAAATGATTATTTTTATTATTTCAACTGCTGTAGCAGCTAAGGACCTTAATCAACAATCAAGGCCCCACTATACAAATCACCACAAAAAGACAATTCCTGCCCCAGAAAGCTTACAGACTACAATTTAGACAATAAGAAGCAGGTGAATAAACTGACAAATGAGGAGGGAAGGGATAAGAAGGGGGAATGAGGCAGACATATGTGTTTGAACAAATTAGTGCCCATTGATGATTGCTGTGTTGGCTGCTAATCAATACTTGGACCCTTCTGCCTAATTAACTGCTAGCAAACCTTATCCCTGACTCTTTTCATAAATGCTGAACCATCTCTCTATCCACCATATGGAACTCCAGAACCACATCATCACCACCACATAGCAAGAGAAAGACAGACACACTTTCATAGGTTTTGGGTAGTTGTGGAGATAGCCAGACAACTGGCTGTGGAGGGAAAGAGAGGAGTGGGCTGGTTTGCCTCAGGTGAGAGTGGTGGTATTAGAAGAGAAGAAATAACTAGGGGACAAACTCCATACCACATGATGTGTATATTCTATTTTCCTTTAAAAATGAAGATTATTATTGTTTCAACTGTTTCTTTTTAAAAATAGTGCCCACACACTGTATTATGAGTGAGTCTTCCACTGAGTTTGATGGATTAGCTTGTCACTTACTGTGGATTCTGGGATGAGACCAAAGTCCAATTTCAGACTTGAAGCCCCATCTGCAAGTGCCACAGGTGAAGACAATTGTAGATGAACATGTGCTACTTTTAACTTTACAGATTTCACTTCTCTCCTTGATTGCAGCAATCAGCAAGATCTTAACATTTTTCAGTCTGAGGTGGCGGAGCAAATGCTATTGGACTTTGTCGTGACCTAAGGGTTCCCTGGTCAACATTGATAGACAGGCCTTGAGAAAGTCTTTGTAATGTTTTCTTGGTCTGCCCCTAAAATGAGTTCCAGTCTGCCATTCTCTGTAAAAGATCATCTTCAGTATTCTACTGTCAGATATATGGACCATGTGATTGCACCACCTTAGCTGCGCTCTCATAAAAGCTTCAATGCCCGTGATGTTACGGCACTCAAGGATTTCAGTGGTTTGAACTAAATCTTGAACCAAATCTTGCAATATCCACTGTAGACTTCATAGGTGGGATTGATCCAAGTGATTTATGTGGCGTTGATAGTCCACATATCACAGCCATAGAGGAATCTGGTGATGATGATGGCACAGCAAACATCAATTTTTGTTTGCAGTCTGGCACCGTGTTCATTCCAAAGATGACACTAAAGTTTTACATAGGCATTGCTGGCTGTCCCAATGTACTTTCTAATGTTGTTGTCAAATCATTCTATTTGGTGACGCTACACTGCCTAGGCAGCAAAATCTGTCAATGACCTTGAATGATACATCATTGATAGACATCTGTCTTTCCTTTTGTAAAGGTGAATAATGTTGGAATCTGTAAGTTTCTGTGGCAGTCTCCCGTTCCTAAAACCTTAAGTAGAGGCCAGTGATGTTCCTGATGAGCTCGTGGTCTCCATATTTGAAGATTTCCACAGGAATACCAGCTGGATTCACTGCTATTTACTACCTGCTTGACAACTTTCCATATTTCATGTATGTTAGGTGAAACTGAGAGTTGGTCTTGAACTGAAAGTTCTTTAAGATCATCAAGTGCTGATGCTGATTGTTATGTATGGGCAGTTCAGAACCTTATTAAAAGTGTTCAGCCATCTCTTCAGAATTTGACCACAGTAATTTTGCAGCAGAGACTCATCTGCATTTCACATAGGGGTGATACCATTACACTGCAGGCCATACGCAATCTTCAGCTCATAAAAAACAAAAACAAAAACATATTTGGAGTCTTTTTAGTCCTACTGCTGATTGAAACTGTTCGGCTTGCATTTTCCACCGACTGTTCTTCATATGGGGAAGCTTAGCTTGCATGTTATACTTTAAGTAGCTCATTAACTATACAATACATTGTTGTACACTTTCTCCCACATACCTAGGGCAAAATTTGTTTTAAAAAAATAACACTTGTATGAAGAGAGGTCACTGCTCAGAAATGTTAAACTTCTTTAGTCCACCAATGGTAACTAACTTCCAGCTGTTACACCCCAGTGACTGCCGCATTGATACTCTTGTACTTGAAGACACCCGAATAATATATCAGTGTTGGTTTTGTGTGTTGGTTTTTTTTTTTTAAATATAGAAACGGTTCTTGCTCTTTCCTCCAAATAACTCTTGCCAGCAACAAAATTAGATTCCTTACCACCATTTTGTTTCTATCCATCGCACTCATATATTTTTTAAATCAAAGGGAGTTTCGAGCGCTTATGTTGCAGGAAGCATTTTTAAATTAAAAAAAGGAATCGCTTTCTCCCTGCCTCACTGATTTAAAAAGCTACAGGGACTATGGAAACCAATGTAAGATACATCAAATTTTAGCCTACTCATCTGTGACAAAGTGGGGTGTTTTCTTGGGTTTTTCTGTGTGTTCCAGTGGTTTTCATGCAGAGGGAGTGAGACTCTGTGTCCCTGGGTGTTACTGGTTTAACGAGGTGAGGGGAGAGGGAGTTTGTTGTTACAGAGGACTGGAAAGGGAACTTGGGACCCCAGCCGATGGCCTGCAGGATGGATACTCCAGCGACTGGTGACCCGAAAATATAGCTCAGGAGTTACAGCCGGTTTGGGCAGTGGAAGGACAATGGGCTGCGGAGAAAAGACCCCATGACCTAACCAGCCAGTTCCAGCCAGAGGGGGCTAGAGGAGGGCTGAGGCGGCCCAGGCCACCCTGTTTATGATCCTGTTTACCTGGAAAGAAAACAATGGGACAGAGACTGGGCTTGGGGCTGGGGATATCGGATGCCCAGCCGGGAAGCAGGGGGGCTCTGGGATGGAGAGGGCAGGCAGGTAGAGCCCACCGGGATGCAGGGAGACTGTGATATGCTGTGCTGAGGGAGGCCAGGCCTGAGGCCCTGAGAGTTTCCTCTGCTGTGTTCAACTTTCAATAAACCCTCCTGTTTTACGCTGGCTGAGAGTTGCTCAAGTCTAGAGAACAGGGTTGCATCAACCCCTTCAGGTGTGGAGGCCAGAGTGAGTGGACTCCCTGAGGGGGCCCACGGCGAGAAACAGGTGTGCTAAGGCTCAAAGAGGTGCGGTTGTGGAAGGTGGAGGGGCCTAACCCCGAAAAAGAGTGGACCCCCGGGAAGGGCTGTATCACTGAAAGGGGCACCCTCCCACGGACCGCCCGTGGCCACGAGTGGGCACAATCTGTGAGTCCGTGACACCATCTCAAAAGCATTCCCTGAATCAGTTATTTTCTACAGTGAATTACATTTTAGATGCATGCTTTCCAAAATTTATAAGCCTGCTTACCTGTCTGTAGTGGCGTGTACTCTGTATCACGTGCATATACATGTTGTACACGAAGTTAGCCATCTGAGGCATGTTCTTTATAACATGTACTTGATGGGAAGGCCTTTCTCCATTCTAGGGGAAAAATAAGAACAGTTAATTTCAGTATATAGAACCACCACAATGGATCTTCAGAAAGCTGCTTTTCCCATGTTAGGAAAGAAATGCAAAAGAACAAAAGTGAAATTAAATGTATTTTAAATAAGACTGTATGGAGGGAAGGGCACTAGGTTCTTGTCTAGATATGCAGATCCTATAAATGGAATGGAAGGTTATCTATCTATGTATACATCGAGAGAAAGACATCTGATCTGGAAAACTTGCAAAGGCATAGGAAAAAAAATTGCTAGTAGTCTCCTTAGAAACACCTTTCTTTTTTTACATGCGCATATTGCTATGAGGGCTGAAAGTCCCATCGCTATGCAGCATCATCTGTTTCATTTAAATTTATGGTAACAACATTAACCTAAGGGTTTGGAATATTAACCTCTTGATTCCAAGATACCAGAGTGGCCACTTCCAAAAGGAGGAACAAATACTATTATAAACAGTGGAATTTTAGACTGTGCTTCTAGATTATATTTGTAACTTTTATCCTATCATTCCAGGAAAACACATCTATTGGATTCTAGACATCTCAATTCAATATATGTGACACAATCACACAAAAAGAATTCAAGGTAAAAGACAGCGATAATTAATACATTAAACAGTACTTCTCAATATGTTGCGTCAAATATTAAATTTAGACTTCTCTTATTAAGAAGCCATGTGTTTTATTTCAGATAATTTACATGACTCCAAGTAGCGGTTTTAGCATGAACAAAAAATCCAACATACGGTACTCATTCTATTTAAGTGGTTAACATAAAATAAAATATACTGTAGATTCAGTGTTGCACAAGCAAAGCTCAATAAGAAAACACACAACTGAACTAAACTGTGCCTATAACTAAAATACAAACAATTCAATTACTGACAGCTGGTGCAACATGGCAAATTCCTGGGCCATAAGTATCCGAACAACATTTGTCTGTAATGAGGAAGCTTTGAAATCCTGTCTCTTTTACTATGCACCCAGTAAAGAAAGTGGACTGCTAACACACTATTCTATGTAGTACAATTTAGAACAGATGTGCTTACCTGTCTGATTGTTGGAAAATACTCTGAGGGAATTATATGCAGTTGAAGGGGTCGAGCTGTGAGTTGGCTAAAAGCTGGAGTTAGCTCAAAGCAATTCTGGAACAGGGATACTCTTGCAAAGACATAAAGCCCAAGCCGGGCTCTTGACATAGCAACCACTAGACGTCTGACATCCCTTCAGGAAACAAAACATCAAATAGATCATGGTCTTTTTACTACCTATCGTGCTTTGATTGCCACTGCAACACCTTCATAAATCTCACAGCCACACATAATTAAAGGGCATATACAGCATTAGGGAATCTAGATATAAGGATCTCTCTCTCTCAGTTTTTTCAATATTTTATTCTAGTATTTACAGTAAAGATTTACATTCGAGCTCATGTACAGTAACAAGATGTTTCTAAAAAACAGAGTCCATCTTTTTCCTCCAAAGGCTCTTTTTTCCTCCACAGCTGAAGTGCAGACATTCTAAAATGTGCAGACCAGAAGGGTACTACACAAAGATCAAACACCTCTGATACACAAATCAAGCTCAGACAGACCATTTTCTCAAGATTATTTCAAGATTTTACTTGAACTAGCATTGCATTCTCTACTATTTTAATAAGGTAATATTAAGTTCACTGTACCAGCAATAATATGCACAAATTACAGTATTTAGATAAGACCTAACAGTGAAGGGCAAAGTGGCTGTGAAGTGGGTACCAGATGGCTACATATGGAACTGGTTTTGAGCTTCTTTGAATAAGGCACACTAAACTTTGTTACTACAATTTATTACATAATTTGTACATGTAATACGGACACTCATTGCCTAATTTTACCAGAGCAGAATTTCTGGTAAAGTAAATTACACATTTTAATGCATTTGTGAAGATATTTTCTTACATACCTAAGATGACCAACAGCTTTGGTTCGCACTAATGAAAGGATAATATAATCATTTTGTTGACCCTGAAATCTGTCGACAGTTGTCACCTAAAAAGTAAAAAGAAAGATAAATTAAGATTAACTCATCTACTGTATCTTCCAAAAAATATTTGCATTTCCAAAGGTATTAAGAACAGGTATTGTGAAATAAATTACCAAAATAATTGATGTTTGTGTGATTAGGTATTTTGACAAATAAAATTTTCAGAACTTTGCAGGGTTTCAAAATATTTTGCGCAGAATTTTTATTTTTTTGGCACAGAATTTTTGGCGTAGAATGCCCCCAGAAATAAAATGGACTCCTACAGTTATGTTAGTATTTCTGCTAAATAGGATTTTTAACCAGATATTTCACCAAGTGGGCATCTACACTTTGGAAAGATCTTTTGTTAGTAATTACGGTCCTTCTGTTGTGTAACACTGCTAGCCATCTAATTTATCCTTCCTGTATGGCTTGCAGTCTGGGAGCACCATATTTCATCTAGTTATATGGCCTACGCAAGAGTCCAAATAAACAAAAGTAAGTGAAAAGATTACATGTACTGTTGAGTAACATCTTGGGAACAGTGGTCTATCCACAGTATCCCAGTGAATATAACATTTGTAGTCATCAAAGAAAGAACTCATCATGTAGATATTGCTGAAACTATATAATTATATTGTTTTGTAATTTATAATTCTAAAAAGTCAGAATGGTAAGTATTTGGTTATTTTGAAAATTACCTTGTTTGGTCGGCCTATAATGGGGTTATTCCCACAACGCTGATTAATGATATCCCGGATCAGGTGCTTTTGTCCATTATAGGTTGTCAGAATACTTATCTTGTCTGCAGGGTAACCAAGCAGGCACATGTACATAAAGAGTGCTACAACATATTCTGCTTCTCCAAGATTCTGCATTTTAAAAAGGAAAATAAAATGTTAGTTGGCTCATTTGTGCCTCTGACTTTGGGAGTGAGTTGACCCTACTGAGGAATCCTGGTGCATTTAGAAGACCCATATCTGAAATAAATCAAAGCATTGAAAAACAAGCTAATTGTCGAAAAAGGAGGAACGAACCAAAGATAGCCTTAAGTTTCATCCATCTAATTTAGGTTCCTCATGAATAAAGAGATTGCCAAAAATCCCAAAGTTACCATATTATTGTTCACTGATGTTTCTGTGGTTACAACTGCTGATGCACTGGGCAATCAAAAATACATAAATTGAATACAAATTCTTCTGGGACTATGGGTGTGATACGAACAGACGAATCAAGAAAATATTTACATGAAAAGCTTACAGTCAATAAGCTATATGTACATACAGTAACTCCCCACTTAACGTCCTCTTTAATGTTGTTTTGATCTTACGTCCCTGCTCCATTACAGAAAACTGCTTGTTTAAAGTTGTGCAATGCTCCGTCGTTTGGCTGTCTGCTTTGTCCACAGCTGGCAGCACCCCTATCAGTGCCCCTATGCCTCCCCAGTGCCTCCTGCCCACCAGCGAACCCCGCAGATCAGTGCTTTCCCCCGATCCTCCCTGCCTCCTGCCCATGACAATCAGCTGGTTTGCGGCATTCAGAAGGCAGGAGGAAGGGGGGAGAGGAGCAAGGACTCGGTGCACAGGCTCCCCCTCCCTCACCTGCCTCCTGCCTGTGGCAAATCAGCTGATTTGCGGCATTTAGGAGACAGGAGGGAAGAGTGAAGATGCAGCGTGCGGAGTAAAGGGGGAGGTGGTGGTGGTGGGGGAGAAGAGCTAGGTTAAGGGTGGGAGCATGGGGAAAGGGGAGGAGTGGGCGGGCCGAGAGTTGAGCCCCCACCACTGGTGCTTGCACAGTAGGGGAAGCTGCAGCTGTTGCTGTGCAACATGCTTCTCCTAGCCTACGGCACCTTGCCAGCCTCATTATCTGCAGTGCCAGTGGGCTGTGCCTGTGTGGGGTAAGGCGGGGGCACCTCCTATTGCTTCATACTCAGCAATGATAATTGTAGTACTAAATTGTTTCTTTAAAATTGTTTAAAACTTATACCTGTACTAAATTGCTTATTTAAAATTGTTTAAAATGTATATAATGCCTTGTGTCTGGCAAAAAAGATTTCCTTGGAACCTAACCACCCATTTACATCATCATTTCGCATAAAGTTGCATTTTAACATCATTTCGTGTAAAGTTGCATTTTTCAGGAACATAACTACAACGTTAAGTGAGGAGTTACTGTATGCTTAATCAGGCCCACCTACCAGTAACTTCTTGGGAAGTGCTCAAATACTCTTAGTTCATTTCAATGTAGGATTAAAACTGAAGTTATCAGAAGTCCTTAAATCAGGGACTGTTGTCTTGCTTTGTACAGTGGGGTCCTTATCAGGACCTTTGAGTACTACAATATACAAATTGTAATTTTTCATTTCCTCCTCACGGGAGACAATGTGAAGTTACAACTCTTATTTATACTGCCTCAAAACCACGGGATCATAGTATACAGATACGTCTAATTAAGTATCATAGTTCTGAGTAAGTTTTAAGGCTGAGATTTTTCAAAAGTGCTTAGCAGTGATTTAACTCTGATCCTACTGAAGCCATTGGTAAAACTCCCACTGACTTCATTGGCAGCTGAACTAATCTAATGCTGAGAATATTTGAAAATCCCACTGTCAACTATTAATCCAAAGAACTTCATATTACAATTTGGAACTGTAATATTTATATAAATACATCCCTGTTTTCCGTGTTTCATTTCTGATTTACTTGGTTGAACTTACTGCTACAAATACTGGAACACTTTACTCATGGTCTACAAATTCTGGTCACCTTTAAGTCTATACAAAAAGACATACTCATACATTCCTGAACACAAATAGCATTCTGAATGCCATATTCATCACTGCCCATTAACAAACCTTGAATCACCAATTACACATTCCATGTGCTATAAATACACACTTAGTGTGTATACAAACCCCACACTAAAAAAAAAAAAATATCAGAAATTACATGGAAATGATAAAAAAACCCACTGTGATGAGAAAGTGTCTACATTTTTTAGTATTACAGCTTCCATAAGCTACAGAATAACTAACTTCTTATGAATAAAGATAATGAAGGGAACATGGTGTTATAGAAGTGATATATTCACTATACTCCAATATTGATTTAATTTTTTAAAGAGTAAAAGACCTCATCCATAGTCTACAAACATCCTTATACGACGTAGAAAAATTACAAGATTCAAAAATAAAATCTTCACAGACACATACACATGAAAATCCTTAACTTTGAAAATTATATCCAAGACTTTCACAGTAGGAACCATAACATAGGATACAATTTTTGTACATCTGTACCACAGTTTTTAATACAAAGCTTTAGGTAAGAAAGGAATAAAGAATTGAAGGTATGGGACACGTGATTTTCAGTGCAATAGAGGCTACACATGTGATTAATGGGGCTAGATGAAGATTGCGCTTTATCTAAGCTGGTTGTTGACTGTGGTATAGCATTTGACATAACTGAATTGTGAATTTCCTAGTGTTTTAATGTTTGCTTTGATGGTTATACTTGAGCAGCCTGAACTTTTACACAATGTAATGTTATACAACATTGTGTTGAAATATACATATCCTGCACACAATGTAGACATAGTACAGTTTGATCCTTTTGTGAAGGCTGTTTTAGGAAACATTTTTTGGAACACTATATATGGATCAATAAAAACAGTGATTCTCCCAGTCTGGACATGTCTCAAAGCAAATCCTCCCTCTTCCAAGGACAGAGAATCTCTGCCACATATTTTAATGCTGAAGCAGATAAACAAGATTATAACTGGCTGCATTTGGCATTGGTCCAAAAAACTATCTGCAACAACATATGCAGTCAAAAAAAAAAAAAAAGAAGGTGACATTAATTTCTACTTTTGGGGGGTGGGAAGGGAGAGTTAAGGAAAATCATAGTTCAGTGTAACAGGCAAATACCACAGAATAATTATTATAATTTTATGACCGCCATAACTAAATAATCATAAGGGTTGATCATTAAAAACTGAATTCCCACTGTGTATGAAAAAATATAAAAAACATTTTAATGCTCTGAAAACTTACTTAACTTCCGTTACAGAAATCAATATTCTATCTTCATTTCTTTCCAGATTTAAAAAGGCAGAATGCTGCATTTCTAACAGGGCAGTGATTTTCTTTTCTTACCTGGTAGAAATAAGGATTGGGTTCAGACTCTCCCACACCATGGAAATCTTCTACATTTATAAGCTGGAAATCATACAGAAATCCAGCATTTGCAGTTCTGAACTCTGGCAGAAGTTGCACATGAGGCAGATTACCCAGATTCTTATAACGCCAGTTGTAGAGGTTACACAAACTTTCAGAAAAACAAAAACAAGAACAGTAAGAGGAGCTTGAACTCCTTTCTGGCACAGATGAAAAATATTTCTTAAAAGTGACATGCAAACCAGATAGATACAATCATGTTTCTGTTTTTCTCATTACTATGCCTTGCTATTCAAAGGTTGCCTGGTATATTTGCTTCTTTTTCCATGGTAGGAAACTTGGGGTCTCATTTCTCTCTGTTTAATGGGAGGAATCTGGCAAGGTATTTGGAGGATGTGAATGGTGATATCGCACTTGGCTGTAGTCTGAGCTACAAGTCTCCCTTTCCTCAACTGAGAGGTAGGAGATCATGCACATATCTTGCCAAGGTCCTCTGGTAAAGAGTGACGTGAGGACTTGTCATTCCCATTTTACAAATGGAGAATGGAGGCAGAGATACGCTAATAGCAAAATTTTCAAAAATATTTTAAAGTCCCATTTTCAGAAGTGACAGACATTTAGAAGCCTAAGTCCCAATTAAAGTCAATAAGTCTTATGCTGCTAAGTGTAAGTCACTTCTGAAAATAGGACTTAAAAACACTTTTGAAAATTTTGCTGTAAGTAACCTTCCAAAGGTCGCGAAGGAAGACTGTGGGGGAGCGGGAAATTAAACTCTAGTCTCTTGAATGCCAGGCTAATACCCTAACTTTTGGATCATCCTGTCTTCTGAACTAACCTCTTCCAAGTGCAAAAGACTGTATCTCTCTTACTGCAAATACTAGAGGCAGTTAGGTTTGTCCATGGGGATTGAACATGCTCAATCTTACCTTTATACAGAGCCACATGAAAACACTAAATTATTAGTAGATTAAATATAATTTAATGATGACACTTGGAGGCCTTGAAAAGATGATGGTATAGCGAATTGGAATCTGTATCTCAGATGGGGCAGACTGAGGAGAAGCCAGTCTCAGAAATAAAGTAACATATGTTCCATTCTGGATTCTGACTGCTCTCCCAGTCTGAGACATTTGGGATGAAACTGCATTAAGAAACATTGGTAGGAAAGAAGGAAGAAGTGGAACAGAAGAAGGTGGTTCTTCCACTTCCTCCTCTAAAATTAGTCTATTTTCGGCACACTGCTCAGAGAACCTTCCTGCCAAAGAATGTTTCTGCAAAGGAATACAGGTCAAGCCTGTGGGACTTTTGTAAGAGTTTTGATAGATGACCAGGTGGCAGCTTTACAGATTTCCTTTGTGGTGGCTGATGCCCTTTCTGGCCAGGATGTTACCATGAATGTGCTGAGTGGCCTCTTATCCCCTCTGGGATCAGTTTATCTGTAGCTGAATATATGAATACAGAACTTGATCCACCTAGCCAGGATTGGTTTAGATGCTTCAGACCCAGGTATGAAAATAAAAGAAAACAAAGGTGTTTTCCTATATAGATAGGCTCCACCAATGTACATTTTAACATTTTAAATGCTTTTTTTTTTTTTTTTTTTTTTTTTTAGATATTGAGGCTTTGAGTAAAATGAATGCCTAGTGGATAGGGCACAGGAACGAGATGAGGATCTATTCCTGGCTTTGTCAAGGGCCTGCTGGGTGATCTTGGAAAATAACTTCACCTCGATGAGTTTCTCCATCCATAAAATGTGGATAATACTGACCTCCTGTGTAAAGCGCGTTAGAGAGCTAATGATGGAAAGCACTACATCAGAGCTAGGTATTATTTTTATTAATAAGGCACAATTATTTCCTGTCAGGTACCGAAGGAAGAAGTCATCTTGATACAAATGACTCTGGAGAATGAACAACAGTGTTGGTCCTGTGGAAGATGCTGTAAGGCTAGTATGTTCTGAGAGCACAGATTTCAGAAACCCGTCTAGTTATTATTATTATTATTTATAAAATGGAAACACAAAGAGTTAGATCCCATAGAGGTTTGAATGCCTGGACCATGAAAACACATTAGTGTGTACAGATCCCAGGTAGGAAAAAAAAATCCCTAATTGTTGGCTTGGGTAGTCATGCTGCACAAGGAAACTGTTACCATCAGGTATAGGAGACTTGGATGGGCTTGCATTTATGCCGCTGTTTAATGCTGAGACATATAATGAAATGATGGAATGTCTTGGGCCCAGGTCTAGGTCATGCTGTAAGACAGTGGTTTTCAACCATTTTTCATTTGTGGGCCTCTAAAAAATTTTTGAAAGAAAGTGCAGACCCCTTTGGAAATCTTAAGACTCCCCACATGTTGAAAATCACTGCTGTAAGAAAATCCTGGCTTCAAAGAGTTGATATATTTCTGTTCTGATATCAGTAAAAGGTTTTTTGTCTAGACTCTTGCAGGTCAAATGGGTGAAAAACCTGCACAAAGCTAGTAGAATCTATTATTTGGAGGAGTATCTTGTTTTGGACTTGCTGGTCAACTAACCAAGCTATCAAGTTTAGTTAATCTTGATTGAGAAGCGGCAGACAGAAGAGAAAATTCTGCCTGCAAGGAAGACTGAGCAGAGTAACAACTATGCATAAGACCAGAAGACCTAGGAGCAACAGGTAAAGATGAATAAGACTGTGACCCGAGACGCCTTGCGTCACCCACACTGAAAATATGAAGGTCAGGGCAGGCTGCTAAAAGGAGAGCAAATTGTACTTATGAGTCTTAACAGCACTGGTGAGTTTGCTGGCTTGTAAAGTTCCTGTGGAATACATCCAAAGCTTGGGTGGGTCTATCAGTCCTTTGTTCAAAACTTCAGTTTCAAGAGAAGATACTCCAGAGGTGAGGAGCAGGTTTCAAGGCAAAATGGAAAAGATGCAGCTGCTTTTTTATATCCTTTGCCATGTGGCTTGTACATTCTCTGTCCCAAACACAAGTTCACAGCACATGGGCATGGAAAAGCTCTTAGAGTCCCCTGTCCACAAACATGTCCTGCTGTCTCATAGGCGAGTTCATTGTACAGCTGATAGCCCTTGATGGGCCATCAAACAGGATAGACAGCGTTGATGACAATCTGTCTAGGAGTGTCACCCAGAATCACAGCATGGGTTGGAGATGCAAATATACCACACATATTTGTAATTCACAATATAATACATATAAACCAGATCATCATACTTAGCAAATCATAACATTTCCACTGATATCTTACATGGCATATGTTGTAAGATTCATTACAATTTTGTAATATTGGTACCAATAATATTATAAATGATCACCCATATTCCACACAGCATCACAGCTCTCCACGCAAGACATCAGTGCCTTGATCCTGACAAACCTTGACTAGGTCATGAAGACTGGTCTTCATTTTGTTTATCTCAACTGTTAGGGGGATCTTATGGTCATATAAAACAGGGGTCTGAGAAGTAGGATATCTTGCTATTAGAGGTCTGTTGTTGATAAAGGCAGACCACAGTTCCCTGATCCCAGCTTCCCTCTGGTGGTCTTGCGCAAGGTCTTAAGCTATGGAATAAGTAGAGTCCCTTCTCTGGTACCTTTGTTGCAGTTAAGAACATAAATAACTTCTGTCCTCATACGAGGACTCATTGCTTTTCACTCCAGCAAAGTCCAAGAAGGGCAAACACTCATCTGTGTGTGTCCTCAATCCCATCCTATCAACCATCTTCCCAACCAGGATTCCACCCAAGAACTTGGAGGCACAGGAGGCGGATTTACTTTCAATAGTTATCTACTGTTCAAAGGAAAAGCCAGCTTTGGCTTTCATTTAGTCTCATCGATCAGTCCTTCACTAACAAATTCATCAAGGGATCAAAGCTTTTTAGCTTATTACACCAGCACACTGTGGTGCTAGAGATGGCCAGTGTGGCTCCAAGGGCTGCTAATGCTTCAAAGTCCCTTTTATGGATGGCTTCTATGTTACTTTCTGCAAGATCTAATGTGATGAAATCCCCCTCAGCAAAAATTACTGCCTTTTGCTATGCACGCCATTGTTATATCAACTCTTGGTAGGGTGAAGAGTGTGTGAAATTGGGTTCAAGGGCCCAGTATAATTCTTGATCATTGTGAATGGTCTTTTTTCTTGTTGAGTCCCAAAAGACGGAGAACATGGAATCATTTTTGCAGAGGTATTGCCAGAAGAATCCTGACTGGTTTGGGCAAGAGGATGCAGAGATCCCAATAAACTGCCTTAACTTTGAGCTCTTTCCCTTTGTACAATGAGGCTCTCCAAATAAGTTCCGCACCCGTGATTTTCAAGGCTGTCACTTCACAGATTGAGCACCTCTGTGAAAAGATGGTTACTCACCTTTGTAACTGTTGTTCTTCGAGACGTGTTGCTCATATCCATTCCAATTAGATGTGCGCGCGCCGCGTGCACGCTCGTCGCAAGATTTTTACCCTAGCAACACTCGGTGGGTTGGCTGGGCGCCTCCTGGAGTGGCGCCACTATGGCGCTGGATATATACCCCTGCCGACCCAACAGCCCTTCAGTCCCTTCTTGCTGGCTACTCCGATATAGGGGACGGAGGGCGGGTTTGGAATGGATATGAGCAACGTATCTCGAAGAACAACAGTTACAAAGGTGAGTAACCATCTTTTCTTCTTCGAGTGCTTGCTCATATCGATTCCAATTAGGTGATTCCCAAGCCTTACCTAGGCGGTGGGGTTGGAGTGAGATGTTGCAGAATGCAAAACTGCTGAGCCAAATGCTGCATCATCTCTGGACTGTTGAACCAATGCGTAATGTGCGGCAAAGGTGTGAATGGATGACCAGGTAGCTGCCTGACATATTTCCTGGATGGGGACGTGGGCCAGGAAGGCAGCAGATGAAGCTTGCGCCCGACTAGAGTGGGCGGTGAGGTGGCTAGCCGGAACGTGAGCCAATTCATAGCATGTGCGAATGCAGGAGGTGACTCAAGATGAAATCCATTAGGAAGAGACTGGTAAGCCTTTCTTTCGGTCTGCGACAGCTACAAAGAGCTGAGGTGACCTTTGGAAGGGTTTGGTTCTCTCGATATAAAAGGCTAGAACCCTGCGGACGTCCAGGGTGTGTAGCTGCTGTTCCTGATGCGATGTGTGGCTTCGAGAAGAAGACTGGAAGATGTCTTGGTTGACATGAAAGGCGGACACCACTTTATGGATGGAGGGGTGCAGTCGCAGCTGTACCTTGTCCTTATGGAATACAGTGTACGGGGGGTCCGCTATCAAAGCCCGAAGCTCAGATACTCGTCTCGCCGAAGTAATAGCGACGAGGAAGGCTGTCTTCCAGGAAAGGAACAGCAGCAAGCAGGTAGCCAGTGGTTCGAAAGGCACACCCATAAGCTTGGCTAGCACCAAATTTAGATCCCAGGTAGGGGTCGAGCATCTAACTTGAGGATACAAACATTCTAGTCCATTGAGGAACCTTGAGACTATAGGGTGAGAGAAGATTGATCGGTCATTTTCCCCCGGATGGAAGGTGGGAATGGCTGCCAGATGCACCTTTATGGAAGAGACTGCTAGGCCCTGCTATTTTAGGGACCAGAGGTAGTCCAGGACAGTGGGAATGGATACCTGCCTGGGGACTAAGTTACGCTGAGTGCACCAACAGGAGAAACGCTTCCACTTGGCGAGATGTGTCATTCTAATGGAAGGCTTCCTACTGCCCAAGAGCACGTGTTGGACCGAGGCAGAGAAAAGCAATTCAGACTGGCTCAACCACAAAGCAACCAAGCTGTGAGATGAAGGGACTGCAGGTCCGGATGGTGAAGCCTGCCGAAGTCCTGTGTTATGAAGTCCAGCCACAGTGGCAGGGAGATCGGGTCTGCCACTAAGAGGTCAAACAACGTGGTGTACCAGTATTGCCTCGGCCACACTGGAGCAATCAGGATCAGGTGGGCTCTGTCCCTGTGGAGCTTGAGTAGGACTCTGTGGACGAATGGAAACGGCAGGAAGGGATAAAGTAGATGCCTCTTCCACGGGATCAGGAATGCATCCGAGAGGGAGCCCGGGGAGGGTCCATGGAAGGAGCAGAACACCTGGCATTTCCTGTTCTCTTGGGAGGCGAACAGGTCTATGCGGGGAAACCCCCACTTCCGGAAAACAGAATGGATGACATCCAGGCGAATCGACCACTCGTGAGATAGGAAGGATCTGCTGAGGTGATCTGCCAGGGTGTTCTGGACTCCTGGGAGAAAAGACGCTACCAATTCAATGGAGTGGGCTATGCAAAAGTTCCAAAGGTGGATGGCTTCTTTGCAAAGGAGAGAGGAGCCTGCTCTGCCCTGCTTGTTTATGTAAAACATGGCCATTGTGTTGTCCGTGAACATTGATACAAAACGTCCTTGGAGATGGTCTCGAAACACCTGGCATGCTAAGCGAACTGCTCTCAGCTCCCACACATCGATGTGTAAAGCCAGTTCTTGAGGCGACCAGAGGCCTTGAATGTGGAGTCCCCCGAGGTGTGCACTCAAACCCAGAGATGATACGTCCGTGGTTAGGGCCATCGAGGGTTGAGTGGGTGGAATGGCATCCCTGCACAGACTAGAGTGGGGTCTAGCCACCAGGTTAGGGAGCCGAGAACCTTCCTGGGGATAGCGAGCACTGAGTCCAGGCTGTCTCTGCATGGTTGCTACATTGAAGCAAGCCAGGCTTGGAAGGGACGGAGGCGTAGCCTGGTGTGCTTGATCATGAAGGTGCAGGAGGCCATGTGACCTACTAGGCTGAGGTAAGTGCGCACCGACGTTGTCGGGAAGGTTTGAAGACTTCGGATTAATGAAGCCATTGTCTGAAAATGCGACTGCGGGAGGAAGGCTCTAGCCAGATTGGAGTCCAGAACCGCTCCAATGAAGTCTATTCTCTGCGAGGGCATGAGGGTAGACTTTTCGTGTTGATCATGAGACCTAGGCTCCTGAAGAGGTCTCTGACGATGTGCAGGTGCTGTAATACTTGCCGATGGGACGTCCCTCGAATGAGCCAATCGTCGAAATATGGGTAGGTGTGTACTCGACGACAGCGGAGGAAGGCGGCGACTACAGCCATGCACTTTGTGAAGACACGCGGAGCTACAGAAAGGCCAAACAGAAGTACAGTAAACTGGAAGTGTTGGTGGTGGACCACAAAACTGAGGTACCATCTGTGTGGTGGGTAAATTGTGATGTGGAAATACGCATCCTTCATACCGAGGGCGGCATACCAGTCTCCCGGATCCAGGGATGGGATATCCACGGATACTATGCGGAACTTCAGCTTTATCATGAATTTGTTGAGTTCTCGCAGGTCTAGGATCGGTTGTAGACCTCTCTTTGCCTTATGGATTAAGAAGTAGCGGGAATAAAACCTCTTGCCTCTCATGTCCTTTGGTACCTCCTCTATGGCTCCCATGGCTAGGAGCAACTGGATCTCTTGTAGGAGGAATTGCTCGTGAGAGGGGTCCCTGACGAGGGATGGGTATGGAGGGTGGGAAGGCAGGGTTGAGGCAAACTGGAGGTGGTATCCCTCTGCCCTGTGTGCAGGACCCAGCGATCTGAAGTTAGCTGGGACCAGGCAGGGAAGAATCGGGAGAGGTGGTTGGAAAAGGGAGGAGAAAGATCCGTTGGGATATCTGGTGGGCCGTCCTCAGGCGTTCCATCAAAAGTTCTGCTTAGGCCCCGCTGGTGGTTTAGGGGGTGCCTGATTTTGAGCTCGAGGGCCAGATTATCTCCGATAATTCCCCCTGCCATGCCTTCTAGTAACGTCCTGACGCGGCCTAGTCTGGGCATAAGGACGGTGTAGCTGGGGCCTGAAGGTCCTGCATTGGGTCACTGACGTGTGCATACCCAGTGAGCGCATTATAACGCAATTGCCCTTCAGACTTTGCAACCTGGGGTCACTCTTATCTGAGAGAAGGCCCTGGCCTTCAAAAGGTAAATCCTGAATAGTTTGTTGCAATTCAGGGGGAAGGCTGGATACCTGGAGCCAGGAGATATGCCTCATCGTTACTCCTGATGCCAGAGTTCTGGCTGCAGAGTCCGCTGCATCCAGAGATGCCTGGAGGGAGGTTCTCGCTACCTTTTTGCCCTCCTCAAGTAGGGCCGTGAATTCTTGACAGGACTCCTGGGGAAGAAGCTCCGTAAACTTCCCCAGGTTCATCCAAGTGTTAAAGTTACACCTACTTAGGAGGGCTTGCTGGTTCGTCACCCTAAGCAGGAGGTCCCGGCCGAGTATATTTTGCGGCCTAGTAGGTCCATACGCCTAGCCTCCCTTGACTTAGGAGCTTGCTGGCCGTGACACTCCTGTTCATTCACCAATTGGACAACTAGAGAGCAAGGAGGCGGGTTAGTGTAGAGATATTTGTACCCCTTTGAGAGGACCATATATTTCCTCTCTACTCCCCTTGCTGTAGGTGGAATTGAAGCTGGGAATTGTCAAATGGTGTCCACATTAGCTTGTATAGTGCGGATGAACGGAAGAGCAACTCTAGTAGGTGCATCAGCCAACAGGATGTCCACGACCGGGTCCTCAATTTCAGGGACCTCCTTCACCTGCAAGTTCATATTCTGAACCACTCGGCACAAAAGATCCTGATGGGCTCTGAGGTCAATTGGTGGAGGGCCTGAGGAGGATGTCCCTGCCACCACCTCATCAGGTGAGGAGAAGGAGAGGGCCGGGACTAAAGGGTCTGTGGTGGCTCCTGCACTTGATGGGCATCATCTGCATCCGGTGGAATCTCGGTAAATGCAGATGGTATTGGTGCCTCGTCCGTGCCTGTGGGTGGGGGGCGGCTTACTGTCGCCTCTGGTGCCCAATGTTCTGATGGGGCCGACTGTTGAGCCACTGATGGAGCACCTTGGCTTTGGTGGTATGCCCATGCTGTCCAGAAGGACCAGTGATGAGGACCCTTGTGCTCGTGGCTCTGTCTCTCTGAGAATAATATGGCTGGGGGACGTCAGAGTACACACTCTTGAGGATCGGCAGGCTGGTAGCGCATCCTATGACACCAATGTGTCTCTGGAAGGCCATGCCGGTGCCGACAGGCCCTGAGAGGGCGCCACTGATCTTGACACTCTGGTCCGGGCAGTACTGGGGAGCGGTTAACTGGGAGCTATAACGGTACCGCGAGTGAGTCCGGGACCTTGTACCGTATCGTGCCAGAAGGTCAATTGAAATCTCGAGTTCCTTCGTCTGGAGCAACTGCAGGATACACGGTGCTGAGATCGGTACCGTGAGCCGGATCGGTACCAGGAGTATCTGTCCGGTGACCGAGATGTCGAATGGTGCCGCAAGAGCGACCGGTGCTGCAATGGAGAGCGGTGCCGGGACTGCGAGCAGTGCCAAGAGCGGGAAAGGCGTTAATGAGAGCATCCGCGAGACCAGGATCTTGAACGATGTCTCTCTGGTGGACCAACGGAAGGAGGCCTTACCATGGCCAGCTTGCCGATGGATTGTACGACCCGCAGCAGCGGTGCTGGGGGTTGAGGCCGTGTTGACTCTGTCATTGCGATGAGCTCCCCTGCCGTGGAGAAGGTCTCCAGCGTAGAAGAGAGGGTAAGCTCTACCACAGCACGAGCCAGGGAGTTGTCGGGAACCGGACCCAACGGCCTTTGTGGGACCAGAATCGACGGTACTGAGCTTGGCAGAGCCGCAATCTGTGGAGTCGCAGTCGATGGTGCCGCGGCAGATGACGGTGCTGGATGAGCCATCTTGGAGGAGTGCTCCTTCCGTGCAGCCAAAGTTGAGGCACTATGTTGCTTCCCAGGTCTCAGGGACAGGGAGCGGTGCCGAGCAGATGTCGGTGCCGGTAAGGGTCAGTGCCGGGACTCTCTCTCGGTACCGGAGCGGTCCGGTGAAAGAGGGGCGCTCCTTACCGAGGTAGTCTGTTGGGCGCTCGGCGCCAACGCTGCAGGACTAAGTGCCAACTCCATGAGGAGCTGCTTCAATTGAAAGTCCCGCTCCTTCTTCGTCCTTGGTTTTAAAGGGACTTGCAAATGCGGGCACTTATCAGGAAGGTGGGATTCCCCTAGGAACTTGAGGCAGGAGTCATGGGGAACCCCTATGGCATCAGCTTTTGACACGCTGAGCACAGTTTGAATCCTGGTGCCTTGGGCATGGGCCCGCACCGGAAGTAGAGGAAAGAGACTAATCCCTGATCCCCCTTGAACTATATACAGTAAGTATAAACTAATAAGACTTGAATTATAGACACAGTAACAGTAAAGAACTACGAGTAGCTAGGGATGTGGAGATCAGCAAAGCCGCGCTCCACAGTTCCAACGACCGTCATGGGCGGTAAGAAGGAACTGAAGGGCCGTTGGGTCAGCAGGGGTACATATTCAGAGCCATAGCGGCACCTCTGCAGGGGGCGCCCAGCCGACCCACTGAGTGTTGCTAGGGTAAAAATCTTTCAACGAGCGTGCACGTGGCGCACGCACACCTAATTGGAATCAATATGAGCAAGCACTCGAGGAAGAACTGTGGGCTTGCACTCTTTGGTAGGCTATATCGTGATGGGGAAGGAAAGATGGAACAAAAGATTTGAAGGAGTTTGGTGAGTGGTAGTATTTGGGGAGCAAAATGTTAGAGAAATATTGGTTTCCACCCCACACCCTCAAGGAAATGAAAGAGATGGGGGGAAGGGATTTTGCCAACAAATCATTTTAAAGGTTAGCAATCGATAAGGTTCAAGTGCTGCTGTTTGTCTGCCATATGCAAAGAATCTGGCAGAAGGAGAACACTCAACCCTGGAGCGTCACGGAGAAGTCTGAATTGTTTCTTGCATTTTCAGAAAGGGAAGCCTATCCCAAACATCTCTGACAAAAGGGGAAATGATCAATATCCAGAGAGACAGAATATTTAAAATTAGTAGCTTCCCATAAAGTGTCCATTACAACTAAAACCGGGGAGGTGAAGGGAGATAGGGTAGGATAAGTGAGAGCCTTGATCAGGAGTCGTTTGCATCAAAATGTAGGAATTCTTCAATCCTTTCATGCAAATTTTCCAGGGAGATGCAAAGTAACAGATGGCAAAATTTAACTTTATTTATCGTTTAGTTGCATTAGATACTCAATATTATAATTCAAAAATGCAAATCTTCCTGAAAAATATTTATAGTGAATATGCTCAGAAAACAAATATTCTGCAAAGCTTTTAATTTTTCAATAAATTTTTATAAATGGAAAAATTAATTTTAAAAGTTCTCATTTATTATGTTCATTTTATTTTACATTTTTTTAAAAAAGACTAACTTACACCTCACACACACACACATACCCTCGCGTTTGTGTGTTGTTTTCTTTCCTAATCTTATTTCTTCTCTTTCCTAGCCCTCTCCTTTTGCCTTCTGTCTAATAAGGGTCTGGCTTAGCCAGGCAAGACTGCATATTTTGCATCACTCCTGTAAGACTGTGACCAGAGAGAGGCAGCTAAAAACAATGCCCTAAACAGCTCTGTGCTGGTACGAGTTTGCCAAGTCTTGGAGTGGATAAGACAAGACTATGTCGGTGCCAGTGTTGGTACAGCAGTGAGGTTGCAAGTGAGTGTCAACACCAGGAACAGAAGCTGCATTTTTCTATCTTTGTTGTTTTCTCTCCCTTTTAGGAATCAGGATTGAACTTTAAACAGCAGCAACAAAAACAGTCCATCTCAACTACTTCTCAATTTTCCCCCAAAAGGACAGTTATCTCCATGTAAGAGACTGTTAAAAAAAAAAAAAGGGGGGGAGGGGGTTCCTTTAGAAAAAACTCTACAGCTAAAGGGCACAAAGGTTGCTGTTAAAATGAAAGCATTATTTAAAACATTTCAAATGCTTTAACTGTTCTTCCTTCTTTTATGTATTTTTAAATAAACAGTTAAAAGGATTTTAAATAGTGTGTTTGCCATGGTACTAAGCAGGCTGAGGTCTCTGTATACTAAACCCTGAGCCTTGTTTAAAACTGTTTTATGTTGGACAGCTCCAAGGTCATGTTAACACCTTTGACTATCTGGGCCCTTCATTCCATATAAATGAATACAGCAGGACCCACTGGGGGGTATGGAACACTGCTATGATGTACTCTCTAGGGCTAGTCATTCCCAGGCTCTTGAGTGTTGAGTTTAAGGTTGACCTTATTGATAGAATAAACTTGAGAGTTACGGCACTCCAGCCCTGAAATAACAAATGTGTGAATCATGGATGCAAGGGAGAAATGGAATGTATTGTATGATAGAGGTTTTATGAAAATATGAATAGTCAATCATGAATGCCTCTTACATTTAAGAGCTGAAGGCCATGTTATCATAATATTATGTGAAAGGTGCATTTTCTCTAGATTTGTAACGTGATATAGAATTTGATTTCAATATTCTTAAAGTTTGGGCAATGTACCAGTTCCTTAGAAGGATACTTCCACCTCCACTAGCTGTTAAAGGGATACTGTTAGATCCAATCTGGCCTTAATACTTAAGGAAGTAAGTTATTCAAAACTATATGTTTTTAACCTGATACCTGTGAATAACACCTCCTGACTTTTTTTCCTTTATCTTACCTTGCTCTTGCTCTTCCTTGAGCATCCAAGTCAACAGTTGGCACCCCCACACGAACAAAGCGTGTAAAGAGAGACTGTTCCATGTTGGAGTATTTTTGAAAAGCCATGTTCTTAATGACAGGTGGCAACTGATGGTGGTCACCAATCATAATCCATCGTTTTAGTCGGCTGAATCCATCTTGGGGATTCTATTAAAACAATTAAAAAATTGCAGCATTAACCTGGGTTATCATATGATCAGGCATTACCTTTATTAAAATAATTCTAGTAAAGAAAGGGTCAAATTGGCTTTGTTATAAGCACTAATTTTCAATATTTAATATCATTCATTTTTAAACTGCACTGAACTGAAAATGAAATGTTAGTCTAAAGCGGTGGTGGGCAACATGTGGCCCATCAGGCCATGAGATAGTTTGTTTATATTGACTGTCCATAAGAACAGCTGCCTGCAACTCCCAGTGGCCGCGGTTCACCATTCCCGGCCAATGGGAGCTGCTGTGCCTGCAGATGGTCAATGTAAACAAACTGTCTCGCAGCCTGCCAGTGGATTACCCTGACGGGCAGTGTGCGGCCCACAGGTTGCCCACCATTGGTCTAAAGGCCTCTATTACTGCCCTTCCAATGTCTCCCATGACCTGAAAAAAGGAGAGAGTTTAATATTTTATGCTAAATTGCTTGTGTTTAATTAACATAATCAGATAAATTTATCCATTAACACAATAGGAGTTATAGCAAGAATGAATTTGACCCACTGCAATGATGATACAACAGAAGTAGTAATGCTCTATTACAGAGGGCAAAAGGAAGAATCATATGTACCTTCAGAAATTCTGGATACAACTTAAAAGAAACTGCAGAAGCAATACAACCGTGAATTCTGCAAGCCTTATTGTGCTCCTAGTTTTTACCTTTGACAACACCTCCACTTAAAGGGAAGATGCATGGGGCAGCCAATCAGGGCCCAATGAGAGCTGCAGAGCAGAGCAGGGTAAGTTGGTGCTGGGAGCTAAAGGACTGAGCTCTGTTCCTTGAGAAGGCTGAGGAACCTGCACCTTGGACAGAACAACTGCTGCCAGAGACTGGGGGAGCAAGAGGAGCTGGCTGCCGGGACTGGGTATTTGCATGCCCTGAGGAAGGGTGATGAAGGTACAAGGGGCATGGGGAAGTGGCCCAGGGAGATATAGCAGCTGTGAGAAGAGTAATAGGCACAGCAGGAAGCTGTTATCCACAGGTTCCCTGGGCTGGGACCCACAGTAGTGGGCAAACCTGGGTCCCTCCCATTCGCCATTGGGGAAGTGGCAGGAGTTGGACTGACATAGTTGCCCCTCCTCCCTGCAGAAGAGGGTACACACGGATGGTGGCCAGAGGACCGAGTTATGAAGAAGACACCGTGGGATTTGGACTGTGGTGGGTGGGTCTGCAGGCAGAGATGACAGAGCTAATCCCCAGCAAGGCCAGTAGGAAACGCTGCAGTGAACCTCGAGATACAAGGAGAAAAAAAGAGGAAGAGGGAAACAACCTCAAGATATTTTTCTGCAGAAATCAGGATCTTTGTTATATTGGTCACAATGTATTAGTAATGTTAGGTCACTTTCAGAATGATCCCTTTACTTATTGAGGGATCAGACACAAACTACTTTTTTTGGAAATCCAGTTCATCAGAGTTCTCGCCATCAAACTGAGTTTTCAAAAAGTGTTTGGATGATTCTTTATGCTGCTAAGAGTCATTGTCCAGGGGTGTGCTGACCAGAACAGAGCCCTAAGGGGCAAACATTGGCAAAGGGACAGAATCCCTGCCCCCTCCCCACCCCCTTACATCTCCTACACTTCAACTTCCGCCCCCCCCCCCCCACCTCTGAACACCTATATGCCCTAGCTCTGCACCAAAAGTTATAAGAATCTGAACATTTTATGAGCAGTCCATGTTAGTTGGTTGTATATCAGGAACCCCTGGACAAAGTAACTCAGCAAAATGCTTTCTTATGTTTACATACATGTCTATTGTTCAGGAACAGGGTGAAGTTGTGATTACATGACTTTAGTATGTATTTAGCATATTTCATCTTTCCTCCATTTAAATGAATGCTAATTTCCTTGACAATACTTCTAAATTAAAATCAATACCTGCATGTGGATTTTACAGCACTTTACAATATTGCTCTTAAACGAGAAACTTTAGTCTCAGTGCAAAGTTTCCAAAAAGAAACCCTGCAGCATGGAGGCAGAGAGCTAGGAACACACAAAACACATTCTCAGAAAGCTGCTATGGATAGGGTTTGAATTCATAGTGCTCAGATTCAACGACCACAGCATGTCATCTTGAGTGTCCCAACTCCTCTAGCTGTTAATAGAGACCTAGTCTTGCTGCACATGTGCATTTCACTTTTAGGCATGGCAGTTTAACTCGTGCTAACCTGGAGTTATAAACTTTGCCCTTAACTTTTGAAATGTTGCATCCCCAAAGAGGAAGTGGGAACTGTGCACTAGCGGAGATCATTCCAGAGTGGCTGTGATCAGTTTGTGCAGGGCTGGCTTTAGGCCGATTTGCCCAATTCCCCTGAATAGGGCCCCGCGTCTGAGAGGGCCCCGCGCCGGCAGCGTCTCTCCCAGAAGCAAAGCTCTGCATCTGCCGGAAGCAGCAGCTGTTGCTGCTAGGCAACGAGAGATGCTGGCCGGCAGAGGCAGCCGCGTGGGTGTTGCAGGTCAGGAGCGGGGAGGGGGGTTTTCGGTGGTGATGCTGTTTGAGGGTGAGTTTGTGCCTGCCTGTGTCTGTTTCAAAACTAAAGTCGGGATCATGTAATGTAACCCAGGAAAAAAGCCCCGAGTCAGTACTTAGTGCTGTGAACTCCAGGTGAGAGAGAGAGAGGGATGTTTGGAGGTTGAAATCCCACCTGATGCAGCCATAATCACTGGCAGCGCTGGGAGAGACCTGGAGTGGAAACAGGTGGCCTGGTGGTGTGGGAACATTTGCCCTCAGTCCTAGGCTCTGGGATGGACTAGGCTGGTTGGTGGGTTCAGTCTACTCTAGTCTAGTCTTCCAGTTTGTTGCTCTCACTGAGGTTTGTGGTTTTCATCTGGTTCCACCGAAAAGATCAAACAAGCCCAGTAGAAAAGGCGGGTGAGAGAGGCGGGAAAGGGTGTGTAAGGGGTTAAAGTGACCCATCAATGAAAGAGTAAAACCAGAGTTTGACCGGGTTTCCCCTCAGCCACCACTCCTGCAAACACTGGGCAAGGGGCAGCCCCATTCCCCACCAAGGCTATGGTGAGGGGCAGCAGAGGAAGGAAGCCACATGTGATGGCAGTCCTCTCCCCTCCCCCTCAAGCACCCACCACCCCCTCTCCAGCCCCCAACTCTGTCACAGAACCGGCACCCACCCCTCTGCACTACCTCCCAGAGCCTGCACCCCTCCACCCTTCCTGCACCCCACCCCATGCCCCAGCCCAGAGCCTGCTCCCAGCACCCAAACTCCGTCCCACTCAGCCTGGGCAAACTTCTCCTTGGTCTGGCTCCCAGCCCCTCTTCAAGGGTTGCAGCTGTCTGGAGGTGCTGCCTTCCACATCTTCCTAATTCACACCTCATTCATTCAACAGGGCAACTGATTACAAAGTGGGGGGAAGATCTTATTCTACTCCTAGCAAAAAGACATTTTTCTTTTACCTTAATTACACTATCTTTGGGGCCTGCTATAACATATTACGAAGGTTCAATACAAAGTCATATAAAAGTTATACAAAAATGCATCATGCAGAGATTTATCTACAACTGCATTGATTGACTGCTGTGTGCAGTAATATAGTGACCCCTGGGTCTTTGAATGAGGCTTTATACTTGGGGGGGAGGGTGAGGAGACAAGTGGCGGGTGGGCAAAGACACAAGCAGTGAGTCAAAAGGAGTTCTAGGGGGTGGGCATGGGGGTTTCTGGCAGGGGAGGGAGAAGGTGAAAGGAGGCGACTGGTGAGTGGGGGACTGACTAGGAGGGATGCAGCAAGCCAGCGGGGGACTAGGGGGTGAAGAGGGGTGTGATGGTGGGGCTGAGCAGGGAGGGGGTAGGTCCTATTTTACTGCTGTGATCTGGTCACCCCATGTATGCCGTTCCTTCCTGCCCCCCCACACCTTGTTTTGACGCAACGGAGCTGGGGAAGGAGGGTTTGTTTTCATGGGGCCGGGCAGCGCTGGGGTGGGAAGGAGGGGACAATTTTATATTAATAAGGAAATATTTTATAAATTTTAATAAAACAAACATTAATGAAGAAAATCAGTTGTACAATTATCAAAACAAATTATTTTCCTAATATGAAAGTGCAAATCAGCTAATTAATATATGATGCAATGTATGTAATATATAATTTTGTTATTATTTATATAGTCATGGAAAGTAAACAATCCATGGAAGAAATGAAAGGGGTTTTTTAAAGTGTTTTTTTGTTTTAGTCATCCCTGCCGGGGCCCCATCAAAACTGTTCGAATTGGGCCCCGCACTTCTTAAAGCTGGCCCTGAGTTTGTGGAGGACTAGAATCATAGTTTGAGCCCCAGGTGTGTATGAAAAAGAGAGTGTATGAAAAAATCAGATGATTTTGTAAAAAGCTGATTTTTGGAGGGAGGGGAGGTTGTATCTCAGGAACTCCTTGTTCAAATGACTCAAAAACTGGATCAACGTCTCCTCTGGATCCCAAGAGGTACAGAAAATGTCAAGAAAATTTGAATAAGCATATCTATTTTAGAGCACTTAGAACAGTCAACTTAAACAAACACTCAATCTTAATTACAGCAGAGCTGGTGATTTGCTATAACGATTCCACAGGTTACAAGAACAAAAAAGGATTAAGGAGAGGTCAAATGAAACAGCTACATTTATTTTATATCCAGAATATTGTGATTTCACAGTTGCCAATTTTGAAATAAGTAATTGTTATGAAGAGGCAGAGAGATGCATATAGCTCAGACAAAGATGAGAATTTAGTCACTGAGCCATACACTGAGCCTGATTCTAATCAGCATGTGTCAGGAGCAAATCATGAGTAACTTCATTTATACAGGAGTAGAAACCTGAGATTAGAATCAGGCCCATTATACCTAAATCCACTATACCATTTTCAAACACCTAATTGCTAAGGACAGACTTAGTTACCGGAAGGCCTGCCTACTACTACACACCAAGCAGCTATTTTTACTTCTGCAACATATGACTTACAGAAACTAAGGAGTTTTCTTTGCTTCCTATTACAAATTAGTGATGCATTGAGATGATCCATGTCAAAACTATTTATATATTATTTCAATGCAGATGGGACCATATTGTCACAAACTCATCTGTTATAAAGTCTCTGTACCGTTAGTCTTGCCTTTCCTTTTTCTGTATTTATTGTAAAATATGTATGTAGATATTCACAACTTTAAAAACTGCCTGTTTTACAAAAACAAAGACTTTGATAAAATACACTCAATGTTTCTAACATGACACAGGAAAACATTAAATTCATAATAAATTCCTGTCCTTTATAGCAAAAATTCTTCTACAAAATACTTCCCAAAATCTTGTTAATCAAGGGAAGTTACAAAAGCATTTCAAACCAAAGGGCCTGATCCAGCTATCATTTAAGCCAGACTACATTTCAACCAAACGTCAGATAGATTGCATAACAAACAAAAAAAAAAGTACAGAAGAATCAATAACTCATAATAAAGGCTACAATTTAGTCAAAGGTATTTTTTAAATAAAAAAGTCATGGACAGGTCACAGGCAATGAATAAAAATTCACAGCCCATGACCTGTTCATGACTTATACTATAAATACCCCTGACTAAATCTTGGGGGTGGGAAGGGGCATTGCTGTAAGGGGCAGTCAGGACCAGCAACACCAGCTGCTGGGTACCGCTGCTCCAGCTGCCCTGAGGGCCACTGCCGGGGCCACCGACAGTGGCTGCTTCAGCCACCCCGGGACTGCTGCTCGGGTAGTTCACAGGGCTAGCTGCACCAGCTACAGCTTGGACGGTCCCCGGGGCCAGCTATCCAGGGCTACTCAAGCAGCAGCCGCCGATACGGCTGTCCCCAGGGCCACCTGAGCAGCCGGGCCTTGAGCCAGCTGCTTGGGCAGCCCTGGGGTCAGTCAGACCAGCTGCTGCAGAAGTCATAAAGGTTGCGGAAAGTCATGGCATCTGTGACTTCCACAACCTGTATGATAGACATGGAGCCCTACTCATAATGAAGAGAGTTTATGAACTGATCCTGAAAGTGCCAACCCTTCCAAACTCCTACTACTTCAGTGGAAACTGGAACTTTCAGTACTGGGCCCTCTTTTGAGGATGAAATGGATACACTCATGATGCTTAAATCATTTAAGTGTAACAAGCAAATACTATTCTCAAGAATGCATATCATACTTTCAGTCATTAGCAAAACCCTACTGTTCAAGATTTGAGAGAGCAGTAATTTATTTTACAATGAAATTCTCACCTGCAAGAGGAGAGGTATAAAGGTTTCTATCTCCAGAATCTGAGCAGACTCTTCCATTAAGATGTTATCATACTGAAAAAGATGGGCGATTAAAAATTCTGGTCAATAAAAACATAAAACAAGAACAGAAACTAGAGTACATTTTTGATGGGGAGAAGTTATTTCAGAACCAAATATAGAGACAGTTGTAATTAACTTTTCACAGACTTGTACCAAAGGAGCAGCAACATTTCTTTTCTGTCTGAGAAGCATCCATAAGCATGAAGGCACATCTCCATTACAACCTAAATAAATAAGTCCACATGTATTCGTCTGTGACTAAAATCTCATTATCAGCATCAGCCTATAATGCTGCTCAGTACTCAATCAACAAGGCTCTAGGATAAAATGAATGCTATGCCTACCTTTTCCTCCTTTTCAGAGGAAAGTGTGTCTTGTACCAATGACAGAATAAGTTGAATACCAGTCTTATTACATTAAGTTTTTGATTTACTTTGCATTGGGTCTCTATTTTATTTTCTCCTTTTCTTTCTTGTTCGAGGAATAAGCCCTAAGCTGCTTCTTCCATGCATATTTCTGAAGGTCCACTGGCAGGAAAGTGGAGGGTGGGGAGGTGGACGAGACAACTTGCTGATGAAGACAGATTCACCAGGGAGACAAAACTCCATTTCTTCTGTTTATCCTGCTCCATTCCATTACCCACATAATAACCATATCTAGCGAGGCGGGGAGGACAGTCCTGACCAGTCCCAACTCCAAACAGATCTGCCTACCTTGGAAGAAGGACTAAACTCCAAAATCAAGCTAACATTTTTTTAAGTAAACCAATTTTGGTCTATAATTTATTCTCTCTCTAACTGAAATAGCTACAGCAGTATGTGCTGACCAAACCTAAGTGAAAATGCAGCACTAATATTTACACTCTACAATGGAAAAAGCAAGTGCCGCTACATGAGTCTCTTCTTCAAATTGTTCATTGCTTAGCTAAGCAACATGTTAACTGGGTCTTATTTATTTCAGCTCTCCACTTGCTTTTATCTTGGCATGCAATCGCTACAATTGATCACATTAGTCTACTACTACAGAAATGTACAATTTCTTCAAACAGAATGATATACATTTATGAAATGCATAAATAGTAAGAAAACAAGTCATGACCACATGCACACAAGCACACAGTTTCATATATGCAAGCAATATTCAAATTAACATCTTTATGCCTTTCAATACTCAAAATACCTTAAAGGATCTCAACTTGTACTGATGTTGATTATTTTTCATTAAAAGGAAAACTAGGTAATTTAACAGATTAAAAATTGCAATGAGTCAACATAATGGTCTATGTTTACAATACAGGATATTTAATGCAGGGAAATATTTTAGATTAGCATATTGCCATTATTGGAATCATTACCTTGAAGCCTAATTCAACCAGGTCATGTCGTTTCAAGGCCGCATGAGTACAAGTCATTGCAATGATCTTTGCTTCTTTCACCAAGAGGTATTTGGATCTATCCAGGCCACTGCGGAGGAGTTCAAATGCCCTGAATTCCTACAGGAAAATGAGAATACAAAATGATATTGCTTACAGCAGCACTATGCACTCAAAACCTATCTGATTTTATTCTTTACAATCTTAACCAAAAAAGATATAGGAAAAAAAGTACTAGTCTACAACAATTTCATATCTTAATTTCTTAGCTCTAACAAAACATAGCTGTGAAATATAAACAAAATTTCAAAAGGACCTGTAAAAATACACCCACAAAAAACTGGAACACTTATTTGCGTCTGCAAATTGAAACTTACACACATACAAAATTGCCTGATAGTCTGAGGACACATTCATTTTTAGAAACAACTGGCTTTCAATTGTTCCCTCTTTTTTTGAGCATTGCTCTTTATTGCTTCTCAGGATCAAATTTAGAGATTAGAAAATTAGGCTCATATAGTTTTAAAGTCACCAAATACACTGACTAGATCAGTGACTCTCAAAATTCTAGACTACTGTACCCCTTTCAGAAGTCTGATTTGGCCTGCGTATCTCCATGTTTCACCTCATTTAAAAACTATTTGCTTATAAAATCAGTCATAAAAATACAAGTGTCACAGCATGCTATTAAAAAAATTGCCAACTTTCTCTTTTTTACCATATAATTATAAAATAAATCAATTTGAATAGAAATATTATACTTACATTTCAATGTATAGTATATACAGTATAAAAAAAAGTCATTGTATGAAATTTTAGTTTGTACTGACTTTGCTAGTGCCTTTTATGAAGTCTGTTGTAAAACCAGACAAATATTTGGATGAGTTGATGTACCACCTGGAAGACCCCTGCATACCCCCAAATGTACACATACCCCTGGTTGAGAACCACTGGTCTAGATTTTCTTTTATACTGTCTGGTTTAAAAAAATGCCCCCTCAAATAAATAATTCCAAAAATTCCAGTAAATTGAAATTTTACAAATCTTACCTCAAGCTGAGTGAATATTTTCTTAATATGTCTGAAACATCCTTCAGCAATTTCCATGTCCTCTTCATAAGATTTGCCTTTAAAAATTGGTTGAGGGGCATTTGCAAAATACTGGTGAAAAGGGAAGAAACTAGAGACATCTGCAACATCAGGAAGCTTGCCACCTTTAACTTTCACTTTGCTAATATACTCCTCCCAACGAGACATTACCTGCAAAAAACAAAGGTGTCGTGATGGTGTATATATTTTTCTATTCAACAGGCTTTTTTTTTTAAATTTTAGGCTACCTATTTTTATATAGTACATATTTGCATAAAATTCACAGGTTTATATTTGGTTTTAAACATAACTTCAAAAAATAATTTACAAATATATTCAAAGGAGAGAAATTGCATTTTTTTTAGTAAGACTAAACTATCCGTAAAAGCAGCGAAGAGCCCTGTGGCACCTTATATATTAACAGATGTATTGTAGCATGAGTTTTCGTGGGTGAATACCCTCTTCGTCAGATGCGCATCCGACGAAGAGGGTATTCACCCACGAAAACTCATGCTACAATACATCTGTTAATCTATAAGGTGCCACAGGACTCTTTGCTGCTTTTACGGATCCAGACTAACATGGCTACCCCTCCGATACTAAACTATCTCTGAAACAGATAAATTACTATTTTGATGCTGTACTCTACCATAAAAATCAAAGTGAATTTCCAGTTGCGTGTACCCTTTCTTTTCCTTCATTTAGTTATCTAATGAAAGCAAAAACAAGTTACTGCCTTGAAATCTATCATCAAGAGCATGAAGAAACTTGCTGAGATTGTCATATCTGAAGAGGAAAATCCAGATCAGAAACGTTGCCAATAGTTGTACAAAAAAGCAAGAGTGCTGGCGTTTTAATTTGTGAGTTATTAAGCACAGAGTTAAAAACAATAGCAACACAAACAAGTAACATTATAATTGTAGCTTCAGTAGCTGTCTACATTTTCAGCCACTAAACAAAACCATTTCTTTAAACTCAATTCTGAGGAATTCACTCCAATATCCACAATGTGCTTTATAACAGAGGGAGGTCCAAATCTGCTCTTTGGAAAAATATTTAATCTCTTACTTGGTATAAGAAGAAGTGGCCAGCTGTTTCACAAGTATAAGAAACATCTCCTGGGACTCCCAGGCTCTCTTGTAATCGTCCAACCTCTCGTAGAAGCTCTAGTCTTCGACCCAGGACATAATTAACTCTTCCATACCTATAGAATGGATGTAATGTGATATAAAGAATTATGTATTCTGAGTTTCTTTCTCAGCCAAAATGAATTTTGCTGAATGTCAATACTTGGATGTCGCAAAAATAACTACACAGAAGCAGCACTGGACTTTTCTAGTTACCAGTAAAAATAGAATAAAGAACTGCTACCTGCCAGCTGCTACTATATATCTAGATAATATTTCTATGCCCCCTCTCACCACAGAATCAGAGTGCCTCAAACATTGACGAAGTTATCCTCACATATTCCTGTGAGGAAGGGAAGAATTATCCAAATTTTACATGTGGGGAACTGAGGCAGAGAGATTCAGCAAACTGCCCAGAGTCATACAGGAAGTCTGTGACAGAACCAGAAATTTCACCAGTAATTCTTGAGTCTCTCTCAGACAAACCATGCTTCCTTATGTGAACGCCAAAGCTCTCTGCAGTTATCCTTTCATAATGCAGCCCCGGCATTCTTAGAAACACTTCTGTGTCCATCCTCTGATAGCCACACCCTAGACAGGTGATTGGACCCACTTGCGGGGGTAAGGGGGATACCTTCTGTCTGTGCTCTGAGTGTTCATTTTACCCAATTCAAACCCCGAATTGTTTCCTTTGCACAGTCAGTTTTCCCAGTGTAAGTCTTTCACACAACAATGGGAGAGAAAAAAATTAAAAAAAGAAAATGTGACTAAAATCATAACAAATGGCATAGGAAATCAGGGGTGGCAATAGTATGTGATACTATTTTAACTCTTTCCCCTCCCACCCAATTATATTGACAACAGCCCATAAAGGTCAAAACAAAAATGTGTTACTGAGCTTAATGAGTTTTCCATACGTGTGCTTTTAAAATATTATTTCTGAATGTGAGAAAAGAATAATTTTCAAAGACAGTAAAAGCTCCTAACAAAACATTTATAAAATGCAAGTTTTTTCTCATAATGACAAAATGGAACCTCCTAGAACTCATGATTTCTATTTTCTTACTTATCAAAAAACAGGGTAGCTGAAGCTGGAAATTTAAATACTATAAGTTACAGAACTGAAAAGACCATTCTTTTACAATTGAAGCAACGAAATTACTTTTTCAGTAGCCATAATCAAATCTGCTTTCTGGAGTGTTATAAACACAATCCAGCCTCCAGAGTTACAAGTGGCCACAACCAGATTTTTCACTAAAAAGAAAAAATGTTTTGATTCATCACAATTCATGTCATGTGCTTAGTTTTGTTTAATTAATATGTAAAATAGCATTCACACAGGGCTATAACCACCTTTCATACATTAAAAAGACAATTGTACTGGTATGAAGAATGAACCCAGGAACAATCCAAATACCAGAAAGTAATCAGTCAGAGAAAAATACCAACTACCCCAAATCCTTCTCTCCTGCCCTCAGCATATTGTTTTCTCCCCCAAAAACCTAGGCATAGAGCAGTAGCTTTGCAGCAAGACCTGACGGTCAACAGTCTTGGATTATTTTGTAGAGGGAAATGTTAATGTATTATGTAAATTACTGGGTGTTAATATTTGTTTGAAGTGTTACTGTAGCCAAATTGGTCTCAGGTTATCAGAAACATAAGGTGTGTGAGGTAAATCAAGATATTGTCAAAATAATCCAGTACTTGTTCACTTCAATTATTTTCCAATACAAGCCTCTGATCCTACGAACATTTACTAACATGTGTAGCCCCAATGAAGTCAGTGGGACTACTCACATGTAAAATCAAGCATGAGAGTATTTACAAGAACAGGGCCTACATCTGTACAAAAGTTAAGCTGAAGAACTGAAAACTTTATGAAATATGTGTAATTGTTAATCATGGACACATTCTTCAAAATTTATTATTTACCATTACAGTACAAGCTCTTTAGTTCAAATAGATGTTAAAAAAATGCTTTAAAAATGAACTATTGTAAGCAATTTTGTAAAATAATTATGAGCAGAAGGGATCTGAGTTTGAAATTTCAACCGTTCTATAATATGCATTATTCAGCATATTGCAAGTTAAAATAACATGAATAGCTGCAAAGAGATTTAGAATTGCAAAGAGTACATTATTTTAGCCTTCGATTTGCATTTCATTAAATAAAAACTCCATAAAATATATACATGCTTAAAATATATTTACAAGTTCAAACATCTAGATGAAGACAGGTGAATACACAACTACCTTGATGTGTATAAAAATAGAAAAATGCAGTTTTTTAACCTAACTGGCTACAAAATTGGGGGGGAAAAAGAATTAGCTAAGAAACTATATTGAAAATAAAAGCCCTATACTCAGGGCTCTAAGGGTGTCTATACTGCAATTAAAACCCACAATTGGCCTGGGCTTGGGCTAAGGGGCTGTTAAGCTGCAATGTAAATGTTTGGGCTCTGGCTCCAGCTTGAGCACTGGGACCATCCCACCTCATAGATCCTAGACCCCAGGCTACAGCCCGAGCCCGAATGTACGGCAATCAAGCAGCTCCGTAGTCTGAGCCCTGTAAGCCTGAGTTACCTGACATGGACCAGTCAAAGATGTTTAACTGCAGTGTAGACATACCTTAAGTTACAGTTGCAGTAACACTATGTTAGGACATAATTTTATGGGAAAGGAAGCATGAGTCTAAGCAACCTGCCCATTGTTTATTACCAATGAAAGTAGGAGTTTAAACATACACTTGCCATGTTTACACAAATTAGCTTATCATTAGCACCTTCCTCTTGCCCATCAGCTCACCTGCTGAAATCTTTCTCTGTCTCCAATTCCTCCTCTCCATGACCAAGACGCAGGAGGTGGCGCTCATCAATGTCTAATGCCATGATTTTCTCAAACAGCTGGTTCAAGGCCTAGAGATTGACAAGAACAGGGGAGAAGGTAGTTTTTAAGAAGTTCAGAGGCTCTTGCAGGGAAAACTGAAGATTTACCATTGAGCATGCTAGAAAAAGATGCCTAGTTTGGTAAGAACTGGAATCAAAACAAACATGAAGGTAACTCTTAAATTAGAGTTCTTAATCTTGGGGAGGAAAAGAAGGTCAGTCTACTGATACTGCTGCCTTTACATGCTATAAATACACAGTGAAAAAACAACATTACACACACACACACACACACTCACCTCTACTTCAAGCCTCTGCTTAAAAAAATTGGCTCTCAGTTTACAAAACTGTTTCAAGTACTAGACTTCTTAGCATCCAATTATTTGCTATGAAAGCAACAAGTCATTAAGAAATGATACCCAAACCAAATTTTGTCCATTTACCATTTATTGTGCATGCTTTTCTAAAATTCCCCTGTAGTTTCTACTGGATAGAATATACTTCACTTTCTGTCTTAAACAGTTATGGAGTAGAGCTGTTTATAGGCTTTCATCTCAGGTATGGCTTCATTTCACTGATGACTAAAAGGAATCCCTGTATACAGAAGTTTGTAAACATTAGCTTACATGCAGGTAATGAACTCCCTAAGGCTTACCTCTCCCATCACCCTTTATTTCATCAAAAGAAGGACTGCTTCAGACTCAGACAGAAGCCACTGTACCAACACAGCCTGGATACCATTATCGCAGATTGTAGCCAATCAACAGAAGGGCAGGGAGAGCTATAGGTCAACTGCATGACTGCTTATATTTGTTTTGATGGAAGATGCAGAAGTAGTTGCTCTATTGTTGCGCCAATTAGAATGTCAGTAGAGGAGTGAGATGGGATGTGGAGAAAGTTACTTAGAGAGGGTGGGAGGTATGTACTAAGAATGGCTGAACTCCTCCAGATGATGATAATGTTACATGACCTAATGACTGATCTGAGCAAAGGGGTAAGCAGAATTGGCGGTTTTATAATGCCTGAGGTGAGAGCAGGCTGCTAAGTAGGGCCTAAGGACACTTTCTGACTAAGAAAATATTAAGAAATGCAAGGGTGTATGGTGCAGTCTATGGCCAGTGATGAATAACTATATATATAAAACTATATATATACATATACACACAGACACACACCTAGTAGATGGGTTACAGGTGCATCTCTGGACTGCTATAATGGTAGATTTTCTTGATCACATTTGGAAGATGAACAGATTATGGAGACAATTAGATTTCTTGACTACATAATAAAGGAAAGGTAATTAGGTCTCTGTGGCCTGTGATGAGATGGTGGATATAGGGAGGTGTTCTGTCTGGTCTGTATGTGAAAGACAAGACAAGTGTTATAGGGCTGGATTCTAGTCACACAGTGCAAACCTTAATACAGATACACTTAAATGAGTTTAGTTTTGCCCAAATTAACCTAAACTGACTTAAATAAGGATTAAACTGACTTAAGTATGTCTATGTTTGGGTTTGCACTGGTATAGCTAGATAAATTTTATATTAATTTAGTAACACTAGTGCATCTTGCCTGATATCTGAAAGCCCACAGTATCTGGCTTGTCAAACAAAGTTGGACTGGAATGGTGGCTCAGTGGTAAATGCAAAATTGAGATGTTATTCTGTAGTCCAGATAGGGCGACTGAGGCTATAATAGGTATTTCAGATATAGCAGAAGCAGAAAAGTCCCATACATTTAATAGGAAAACAATATGTAACTTTTTGGATTTCCATCCTAATCACTTAAATGTCCTAAACAGAAAATGCATCTAACATACTCCAGAACGTTTTAAATTTTGATTTCATCATAACTTCCAAATCTCATAGACTCATAGACTCTAGGACTGCAAGGGACCTCGAGAGGTCATCGAGTCCAGTCCCCTGCCCTCATGGTAGGACTAAATACTGTCTAGACCATCCCTAATAGACATTTATCTAACCTACTCTTAAATATCTCCAGAGATGGAGATTCCACAACTTCCCTAGGCAATCTATTCCACTGTTTTTATCTAGTTAGAGGGCACACCCACCCTACCCACTGGACTGGCGGGTAGCGATCGATCTATCGCATCTCTTCTAGACGCGATAAATCTATCCCCCAATGCACTCCCCGTTGACTCCAGAACTCCACCAGGGCGAGAGGCGGAAGCGGAGTCGATGGGGGAGCCACGGCCGTCGATCCCGCACCATGAGGACGGGAGGTAAGTTAGTCTAAGATACGTCAACTTCAGCTACGCTATTCTAGTAACTGAAGTTGCGTAACTTAGATCCATCCCCCAGCCCCACCCCCCTCACTCCCAGTGTAGACCAGACCTAAGACTCCACACAAACCTGTTCAAGTCCACATCAATGGAAATAACTGTACTATTGAAGCCACATAAAACAGAGCAGTACAAAAAATTTGTCATACAGAAGTTGTTCATTTACCTGGTTGGAATGTGTAACTATCAGGGTTCTCTGTTCTGGGAAATTATGATAGAGATTGGATATTATCTGTACAGCCACATCAGTTTTACCTGTACCAGGTGGGCCTACTACCTACAAAATGAAAAAAGAACAAGTATAGATGTGAAGTAATTTGTAACATATGACAACTATTCAGTTGGAAGCATAAGAAGTTATTATGAGTTGGGTAGAACAAGATGGTTTGCCAAGAAGTATCTTTATTTTGACAAAGCATTTACTTAGGAAGCTGATGACAAAATTCTACTCTAAATTGCACCATTCATTGTCAAATGTGTTAAATGTGTATACATTAATACAATAAGATACAGTGGAAAATTTAGCCCTGTGCTAATGCAGAATCCTGTGCAATGGGAATACCGTATAGACAAACTGCTGACTCTGATTCCATGGTGCGCAATCTGAAACTAGTAGGCTGTTACCACTGCTTAATTTGTCCCCAGGACTTGAGAGGGCTCTCTAGGGTTGGCAGTTCATTGCTTCAGCATCACTGTGCTTGCTGCATCAGCTATAAATGTAAAAAAACTTGCTTGCGTCCCAGCACCCCTTTCATTACAAATTAAGCACTGGCTGTCACTGAAACTTCCTCATACATGGAGAGTGGTCACAACAGGCTGGGGAACCTCAAATACTAGTGAGATATGAGGCAACACAGAAAGGCAAGAAAGAGCAGAGACTTAAATATCATAGATAAGAAAGAAGGAGTGGGACAGATTCATAGGTTGGGTGCTAGCTTGGTGAAGCCCTGCCCTTTTAATTTACAATAGGTCCCTGCAAAATCTAAGACTGTCCCTGTTGACATTATCAATATATCCGAGATCAATACATTTATAAGAAACTACACAGAATTTAACATTAATAAATACATTATAACTCCGCATCTCAGTTACAATTCTTTATATTAAGAGTCTGGTTTTGAAATTCAGACATTATATTTCACTCCACGCATTTATGATCATAAATGTAATATTTTCATTTTTATTCACCATTTAGTTACCATTGATGTAGCTGCATTATCCTTAATATCACTGCTTTTTGAAACATACGTATTTAAAAGCAGTTAAACCATCTGTCTCTGTCTATCCAGGTTCTTATATTCACATCTGTCACAAACATATTTTAATTTACTTTACATTTACCCAAACTCAGAAGAACTGCCAAATGCTAGCCTTGAATCTGAGGGAGCTAATGTGAGGAACACTTTGGAAGAGTTCTGTGGAGACTGAGCACCTCACATTTGCGTCCTGGAGCCATCAGATTCACCCCTATATAATGAAGCAAACTAACTTTCTCTACACCTAACATTTTAAATATGAGCAAAAATCCAATTTGAGCAAGGTTTCTAAATATTATGGACAATCTCAAATTGTAGTACTTTGAAGAGAGTTAAGAAATACAGCATGCATCAGAGTAGAATGTCACAAGAACCTACATATGACATTTCAACCAAAACGGGCCAAGTCCTGCTTGCCTCCTTCAGACAAGCAGTCCTATGGACATGTAATTTGGATTCCTCACATAGGGACAGCAGGATCACACCTCATTACCATAAATAAGCACAATATACTCGACAATAGTTCATCTTATTTATCATAACTGGAATGAAAATATGGGTTCACACTGTAAAGTGAATAGGAAAGAGACAGGCTCAAACAGATGCCAAAAACCAAAAACAAAAGATCATCTTGTGGGCTTAAGCAAGTAAAAATTACAAGAGTCTTATTATTTAAGAAATGCTCATTTTAAGTGTCATTTTCCCCATTATGTCTAAGAGAATGCTCTCTGAAATAAGAGAAGATATTTTTAAACTGAAAATAAGTGATTAGCAAAATATAGCCAAAAATTTCCAAGATTTCTCTCAGAAGTTATTTTTTTCCTTATGGACTGCTGGAACTAAACACGATCAGGTACTACAATTTATCCCTAAAAGCCTTCCCATAAAAAATATGCAGATGGTACTTCATAATACATTGTGCTTATACTGGAAAAGTTATTCTTACTGATTCATCAACGATTAAATTATATTAATTAACAGCGCATAATACTAGATTTAAATAAACAAGATTAAAACAAAGAGCTACATCACCTAGAGTTTTTCCCCTCATGTATTTTATGTTTTGATTATATATTATAAAATGGCAATAAAGATTTTAATTTACTAGTCATCTTTCCAGCTGACAAGTGAGGAATACTGGTATGAAAAGAGACTCCCATACACAAATGTGTGTATTCTTAGCCAAACGCTATAATTATTAAAAAGCCAGCAGTTCAAATCAATGGGCTTGTTCCAGAAAAAGTCATTAAGTAATTTTTAATTACTTATCACTAGTGAATTTTACTGTTGCCCAAAAACTATCTGACATGGGAAATGTCTTCTTTCATTTTAAAAGAACCCATCATGAACTGCAGATATAGTCTAACTATAAGCCACTGATTTATCATCATTCACAAGGTCGTCATTTGCCTTACTGCAAACTAAGTTGTTAACCAATCTTAAAACCTTTACTCAGATGAGTAGCCCCACTGATTTCAGTGGGCCTACTAATGTGAGTAAAGACTGCAATATCAGTCCATGAAAATGAACTTAACTGTATCTGGAGATTCTTCAAGATGTATGGTCCTTATCTGTATTCCACACAAGGGCACCATGCGCCTGAATCCAGAGATTGTTAGTAGTATTCGCTGGTCGGCACGTGCACAGTTGTTCTCATGTTCCAAACCAAGAGTATAAAGGGCAGTGTGACTGATGCCATTTCCAGTTCCTTTTCTTACAATGAATCTGATTATGATCCGCAGGAAAGGGGATGGAGGGCAGGCAATGGACTACAATCAGGGACCACACACACATCGAAGAACTTCCAATTATAGGTTTTGGAAAAAATAGCAATAAGTAGATGGTCTGATTCATGTGAAACTCTGAAAGTACTTTAGGGATGAATTTTGGGTGATGGAGAAGAGATCTGTTCTTTATGAATGATGATTCACAGCAGATCTGCTGAGAGTGCTCCCAGCTTGCTTACCCTTGTGGCTGCTGTGATGGTGAAGGCCACTTTCATTGAGAGATCGAACCATTATTCACATGTTCTATGTCCTAAGGGAGGTTTGGTGAGAACTGAAAGGACAAGACATATCCCAATGTGGTGTTGGTTTCACTCTAGTGAGAAAGTTCTAACAAGTGCCTTTGGGAATCAAGTCATCGTAGAATGGGTAAAGATAGTACGGGCCTTGATTGGAGGATGAAAGATGGACCCACCAGGAACTGACAAAGGCCCAATGTCTTAAAGGTAGGAAGATAGTCTACTGGGATTCCTTGTATTCTAGACTATGGAACTAACCGGCATTAACTTGATCAAAAGGACTAACATTTCCATTTGGCCAGACATTTCCCAGTAGACTCTTGCCTGCTTTGGTTGAGACGGGACTGAACCATCATTGAATATGAGCACTCTATGTCAGATACCCATCCAAATATCAGGCCTTAAACTGAAAAGGTCCTGGGTTGGTGTGCTGGATTGTATCATTGTATTCTGTCATCAGATCTGAAGATGATCAGATGTGAATGGGTTGAAATCCTCAGGCGGCCAAAGAACAGAACTGTTTCAGACAGTTGAGTGCGATGAAGATAACCTGAGCCATGTCATGATGGATCTGTTGCAGGACTTGTGGTATCAGTGGAATGGGAGGACAGGCATATCTGAGATAGTCCATCCAGGACAGTAGCAGGGCATCAATCACCCTTCAAGCTTTGGCCCAGAGCTGCTCTGTAGTAGTACAGAGGTAGTTTCTTGTTCTCGTGGGATGCAAAGAGATCCCAAGATGGTGTTCTCCACTGAGTGAAGATGTCATTCAGAACAGAACCATGCATCTCCCATATATTGTGTGGAAAAATGTCTGTTGAGCTTATCTTGCTACGGAGTTCTGCACCTGTTAGGTATGCTACCAAGAAGGTTATGGGTTTTATGATATACCAGGTCCAGTGGCTGACTCTCTCTATACACAGGGGAAGGCATATGGTGAGCATGTGTACTCATGTGTGGAATACACACAGGACCATCTCTCAAAGAAAAAACGGTTACCTTCCTTTTCATAATGGTTGTTCTTGTCCATTCGATTCTATGTGTGTGCGCGCCCATGTGTGCGGTCAGAGATTTTTGCCTTAGAGGTATCCATAGGGTTAGCAGTGGTGCCCCTTGAGCACTGCGCTCACGCGTCAGTAGGGCTGGCGGCACCTTATATACCGACGCATGAGTGTGGCACTTGAGGGGGCACCACTGTTGACCCTACGGATACTGCTAATGCAAAAATGTCCGATAACTGCGTACGTTCACACACCTAGAATGGAATGGACATGAGTAACATATCTCGAAGAACAGCAGTTACGAAAAGGTAGGTAATCAGTATTTCTTTGAGTGCCTCCTCATGTCCATTCCTGCGGCACCTGCTGCGTTAGCAGCGCAGGTGGAGGCCTCTGCGCTCTTGGCACCAGGGCAACTTGTGAAGGCGCTGGTGATGTCAGGGGTTTAGGTCCCATGCCACTCCCAAGAGGCAGTGGTGGACTTTTTAGAGGGAGCTAAGGGCCCCGACTGGGGAGGCACGAACGAGTGGCTCCTGAATGGCTGGGTAGCCCAAAGTGTGTTCCTTGCCCGATGACTAATGGCCCTTCTTGCTTGGTGCCGGGGAGCCATGCTTTCTCGCCTTCTTTTTGGGCACTGGCGATGTGGAACGGTACTTGACAAGTCCTGGTGGGAAAGCATGGAAGCCGGATGAAGGGCGAACTCCATGAGGAGAGCCTGTAAATGAATGGCCCACTCTTTCTGCATGCAAGGCCGAAGTTTTCACAAATATAGCACTTACCTCTCACGTGTGATTTCCCCCAAGCTCTTGAGGCCGCTGCTATGGGGGTGACTTATAGGCATAGGCCTATTACAATCGACGTAGGGCTTAAACCAGGGAAACTGGGGCATGCCTCACCTGGGACTCTAACTTCTAATTACACTTAACAACTACTTCAAACTACTATAAACAAACTATTTGAGGCCTTAAGTCTCAAAGTCAGTAAAGACGAAAAACCGCTAGCCTGTGGCTATGCAAGGAAAAGCGCTCCAACTAACCACCGCAGGTGGTAAGAAGGGACTGAAAGGGCAAATGGATGACAGCGCCTGATATACTGACATATGAACGTGGCACTCAAGGGGGCGCCACTGCCGACCCTACGGATACCGCTAAGACAAAAAACTCTGATGACCGTGCACACACCTAGAATGGAATCGACATGAGCAAGCACTCGAAGAACAGTAATTAAGTTTCATTTTCTTTCCTTCCTCTGTGTTTGTGTGCTACATAAGAAGAGATGGAGAGGAAAGCAAAGGTAGCATGAGGCCTAATTTCAAAAAGCAGCACTGAGTGTCTGGACACTCAATCTCCTTGCACAGTGGGGTGGAGAAAGAAGAGTCAGTGAGGTATTCTGAGTAGTTAATTTAAGGAGAGAAAAACAGCTAGCTGGTGAAAAAGACACTCTTAGCAGAAAATTTACTTATTAAGAACTGTGACTCCTGTAAACCCTTCACTGGACATGACTACATTCAAGCAAAATCAAGTTCAATACTATAAATTATGTCCTCAGTTTTGGAAGTGACGAACTGAAATTCTCCTGAGGGGCCCAACTGAAGCTCACTGAAGTCAACAGAAAGGTTTCCATTGCATGCAGTGAGTACTGCATCAGGTCCAAGATATTTCAATTACTGTAAATACAACCAAAACAGTCACAAATTCAGCACAGAATCACTATACTCTAAAATTAGTAATCACTCTGCCCCCACAAACACACACATGTATGTTAATTCAGTGATCCAGAGAGAATCCCCAACCACTGAAACACAGGACAGAATTCTATTCAGAGGTTTTTGTGGTTTGTTTGTTTGCTTTTTGTTTAAGAGAGAGGATGTTAATGGGTGTTTCCTTCTCTTGATCTGCTGGTAGGAAGAAAACACAAAATACAATCATAGTAGACATAGAAAATGGAAGTTACCTGTACTTCAGAGAATCTCTCCTAAATTTAAACAGCATAATTTTCAACAAGAAATATGATAACTCTTAATTATTATTGTCCTTACCATAGTCAGCCCAGGTTGCATTCCTGCACGTATAGCCTCAATCTGAGTATGAGTAAACTGAATAGTATTGCTGTAACAAACAAAAATAGGTTCAGTAAAGGCAGAAAATATAAAAAAGATGTTTTTAAGGGACTGTCTATATGGGACACTCAAAAAAATTAATCCAAATTAACTAAAGGTCTGAATTTAAAGTGGATTAGCTAAACTGCATTAAACTCCTGTGGACACTAATTCACAATTAAAGCGGCCTTAATTCAGTCTAGCTCACTTCTACTATCTACTGAAATAAAAAATCAATCAATAAATATAGAATAAATATTCTCTGTTTTATAAGCAGAAATTATTCCTGATTGTGTAAACAAACCAACGTGGAAACTCATTTGAAACCTACAATAAAATTTCAGTCTCCCAGACACTGGATTGTTACTTATGTATTTGCACAGAGACAAAGTTACAACAATATTACCGTTTGGGTTGATTGTATGGATATGGTCCCCTGTTGGGAATAACATGAGGTTCCACAATTAATGTTTTAGCTTCTTCAGTCTTTTCTTCATTACCATCCTCTTCTTTCCGTTTCTTCCCTTTTCCTCCCCTTACTGGGAAAGTTATCCTGTAAAACATATTTGTAAAGTTTCAACTTCATTTCTTTCACAAGTAGGTCAGACAGTCTTTCATATACATTTTTAGAGCACCAGCAAATGATATGGCACTCTATATACATAAATAAGCCATTCCATTTCCCAAAGATCTTACAACTTGCAAGACAAAACTCAAGACTAGAACAGGCTGGAAAATGCTGATTCATTGGAGTAAAATGTTTCACCAAGTCTATTCCTCACTTGGGAGTAGGACAACCTGTGCAGTCAGCTGGCCTGGAAGTCTGAAAGCCCTGGGGTCCTCAACACAGAACAGTCCACGTGGCCCCAGACCCTCGGAGCCAGTCTTAAAACTTCTATGCTCCAAGCTTCATAGCAGGGACTCTGGAAGCTCTGGTTCAAGCAGGGAGCCTAGCAGCCCTGAAAGCGCCAGCAGAATGAAAATGACATTCTTTTCAATTTCACGGCTACTATTCAGGAAGTAGCAAACAGGAAATTGACACGAATGTCAATTTCATACCGTTGGTCTCAGGAACATTGTATTTTGGTGTTTCTAAAACCAATTTTTCAGGGATCTCTGGTTTGCCAAGAAATTTTGGGAATTTGGCTTTGATTCCAAATTTCTACCAAAAACAAATCTGGAAATACCAAAACTTCTTCTGAACCAAAACCCAAGTTTCGGTCAGCACTATTCAGGACAAGACAATAGGACAACAATCCAGGAGAGAGAAAATGTAGGATTATTGATGAGGCACAAAAGCATTTGGTTGAAGAAGTTAGTTTTAAGGAGTAATACAGAGGTGGAGAGAATGTGTACTTGGCAAACGAGGACAGGGAAAGTTTTCTAGTCATAAGACATGGGGTAGAAGATAGAGAATTGGAAAAAGAGATAATATGAACAAACAGTAAGGTGAGATAGAATGGAACAGCACAGAGGGAGTGGGGAAGGAGAGTAGGTGGAGGTCAATATAAATATACATTAATGATAGAAAATAAGACACTACAGATAGAAGCAATGGACTCTCTGTAAACACTGGTGATACCTCACTCCTTCTAGTAGTGTTTCCTTCGCAGATTGTCTACATTATTTTTATGACAGTAGCACAAAGAGCTCCTGCATCCTCTAATTCCATTTAATATTGTATTGTGACAGGCACCTCTTCATGGTACAGCATATTAGTAAGAAATATCTTTACAATGCAATGGGGCTATAAATTAAGGTGAAGGGCTTCTTTTTGCGGCAAGGCTGTGTAAATCAAAGGAAAAATCTGTGACAGGCAATAAGTGCTCTCATCTCTTTGTGTAGGGACTACATCTATCATCAGATGTTACAAATGAAGCAGCATTTTGAAAGACTTTAATGACTTATATTCCGCTAAAGACAGGAAATCCTTACAATTCATTTCCCAAGAGAAATTAAAAATAAAGGTTACAAGGCATTTTGAGATTTATTGGAATGAAACTACAGAAATGCAATTTCTAGATGTTAGAACAGAGGTTCTCAAACTAGGTGTCGGGTCCTCAGGGGATCGTGAAGTTATTATTGGGGGGGGGGGCCTGAACTGTCAGCCTCCACCTCAAACCCTGCTTTGCCCCCAACATTTATAATGGTGTTAAATATATTTAAAAAGTGTTTTTAATATATTGGGGGGGGGGTCACACTCAGAAGCTAGCTATGTGAAAGGGGTCACCAGTACAAAAGTTTGAGAATCACTGTGTTAGCACAGATCATCTTGCACCTCACCCACTGGTTGTATATAGTTTCTCACACATATACTGTCCCATTATTATATTGAACCTCCCATTCTCCCCAACTTATTCCATCACCTTATACTTAGATAATAAGGTTTTCGAGCCAGGAATCATCATTGTGTGTGTGTACAGTGCCTAGCACTGGATCCTTGACTGAGGCTCCCATCCACGACCACAATACAAATAAATAATAAGTAGTCTGGATACCTTATTCTACATTGCCCACTACAGATCCACTTCTCCCCTACTTCACATCCTTCAAGACTCATGTCTGCCAAAACACATATCTAATTAAATGACAGCTAGACTGACAGATGGGAACAGCTGACATTTTTTCTATTTATTATAGAAAAGATGTCAAATGTAAAAGCTACATATATATATATATATATATATATATATATATATACACACACACACACAAACACACACACAGAGATTGTAACCCCACCCTTCGTATATCACTTTCCCCTATAGACTGTTTGGGTCAGGGACAATATGTTTTCATACGCATTTGTATAGGGTGTGGCACAATGACATCCTGATCCTAATTTTGACCTTTGGATGCCACTGCAATATAACATAATAATAATAAATTACAATAGCTGCTCTTATGAGCTATTTTCTCAGGCAAAAGAACATACTGAGTCACTGAACTAAACTGACTTACTTTTCCAGTAGCAGTTTCACTATGGTACTTTTTAGTGACTTAGATTTATACTATGGTTTAATTGGAGAATTATCTATTCAGACTGTCTGAGACCAAGTACATGTGAGATTCTTAGATCACCTGAAAGGGGGTTTCTGTAGAGCTGGATTGTCAACAGTTACTTTTATGTTATATCCAGGAAAACTGGCTTTTAAATGATCAATGGAAAGGAAGGTGTCATTAAAATCCAGAGAAGCAATCTGATTTGGCATTTTTGAATAATGAGCGCTGCTTGGATCTCCATATCCAAGGATGATGTCATGCAACCAATCAGGAACCACACAGTCTGTGTTCATCAGATTCCTAATAGTCTCCAGAACAGCCTGTGAGTGACAAAACAGAAGATGAATCAGTAAAAGTGACATCTTTTATTATCATAATGTAACAAACTGAAGATTAACTCTCTGAAGTACCCCAGCATCCCAGTGTGTTTCCGAGAAAAAAAAAAAAAGGTTATTTTCCACTGACAGGTGTTTGGTTAGATTGAATCAGTTGCTATATTTTCTGCTGATATCATTACATAACCTGTTCAACAAAATGTCAGTATTTAAGCAGAACAGTCTAAATACTGAACTATCCCATTAGCAAGCGCTAATTTAGCCAAATGAAACAATGGATTTTTTGGTTCACAACGGTGTCTATACAGTGCTACCAAATCATCATCATCACTGAAGTGTCAGAGCTATCAGAAATGTGCTTCTTTAAAAGTGGCTGTAACTCTGTTTCCTGTGTGTTTGACCATTATATGCTGAATTTACTAATAATGGCACTTTCCTTTTCTCAATGCTGCAAAGCAAATATACTGTATCTACAGATGGGCATGCTTTATTTTATTCTGCCTCAAACATCATCGAAAGTTCCAGGAAGTTCTCATTCCAGAATCCTTATGGATGGGGAAGGTGTCAGAAGCAGAAAAACAACAACAACAAAAAATAAACAAACAAAATTATTTTGAGATAAGTTACAGACCAGGAACACAAGGACGTAATAGCGTTATTTTTATAACAACTGTTCCATTCAGAAACTACTGATCTTCCTATTCAGCACTTCATTAACCTGGAGGTACTATGTAATTTTGTGCTTGAGCACTGTTCAGGTCCTGTACATTTTGGAGCTGTGGATCCCTCAGGATGATTCATTTTTCAGAACTCACTTAACAGTCTAGTACCAGTATCCCTGAAGAATTATTAATCTAAAACCAGTCCTTAGCTCAAAAAGCAAAATCAGATGAGCTGTGTAAATCTGTCTGCCCTCCTAAGCATCATCTAAGTGCATATACCACACACAGTACAAGCACTCACAGGTTTAAGCCAACTGAGAAGCACAAATCAGCAGGAAACATCTGGAATTTCATTCTGGGTATAAATGACAGGTTTCCTGGCTGATAAAGCAACTTAAATGCATATTAGGAGTAGGTCAATTTATAATACTTATTTCACTTCCCTCAACTTTAACAGCCCACGATATAAGGAGGACAGGCAACTCAAAAGGCAAATTGAAAGAGCTTGTAAAGTTAAGGACTACTTTATATTCATGACTTCACAGAGATGCCAGTACACGATGCCCTCGATGCTTCCTCAAACTTCTTTTGACATGAGTCAAAAACAGACAACAAATGTCACATCTAGAGGATGATGATGCTTAGCAATGGGGGGAAGAAGGGAATAGATTGTGTGGTTTTGCATAATTTTGAACTTAGTGAGATCTTATTTCTCAGAAGCTGTACAACTAATTACAACAAAGGGATAGCCCAGATTATCTTTCTAAATGGTTATATTCAGTCCTTGGGTGGAAAGTGTAGAAATATGCCCCTAATGTTAAATATTATTTTTATGAATGCAGACATGTAAACTTGGGAGATAACCCATATAAGATAACACTGTTGACCTATCACAGAGAAGTGCTGACTACCATATCTAGCAATTCGATTATGTTTGCACTTCTGCTGCTGTCATAGTTGCTTAATTTACTACACTGCACAGGTTTTTTGGCTGCTCTCTCCCCTGCAGGCTCACCATAAAATAAGGCTGTCTTCTATCTGACACATTATTAACATTAATCATTCTAGAGTAACACCTTGTTTTCTGTTAACTGGCTGAAGTTGGTGAGAAGATATACACTAGATATGGATAATCTGTACTTCAATTTATGAAAAGCTAACAGCTAATTATTTGTTTTGGCTTAACTGAATAAACATGAAATTGAGGAAAAACTAACAACTAATGCTTTGTGAAGGTGATTTTTTTTGTTCTGTCCATTGATTCTAAATACCCTGTACAAAATTAAAAACTACACTTCCATCCTTTGCCAAACACAGACCAAACTAAAGTATCCATTACTGTTCAAAATGAACTTTGTTTTATTTCTTTATTTGCATCACAACACAGACCTGTGAACTAACTGCTGCTAAGATGCCAGTAGGAACATAAAGATTTTTTGGTGTAGATGAAAAAATGTTAAGCAAAAATTCATCTGCAAACATTAATTTAATGGCTTTCTGACTTTTCAGGGCTTTGCAATTGTAAGCATAGTTTTAAAAAAAAGTCATGAGTCATTGTTTCATTTCAGATACACTCTTCCACATAATATTAAAAAGAGCAGGATCTTTTTGCCTCCCTTCTTAAGCAACTTCACAGATCATATTCCACAATCCCCTATGAAAACTAGAATTTCATTCAACTTTGTAATGCATGGACATACATATTTCCAACAGAATCTTACTATATCTATTCAATGGCAATCTCCTTTTGGTTAATATTTGCACCACATACTTTGGCCATGGAATATACATAAAAACCATAACTTAATGTTCTGTTTTGGTTTTTTTGGTTTGTTTTCAAATCTGAAGGTGTTTGAATATCCAATTGATAACAGGAAGCTACCTTCACTCTTAACTGGAGCAGCAGCAGCTGAGATGTTGAGCGATATGTCAACTCCTATAAAATGCACTCTCGAGAATTCTTTCCTCAATTTGGTCTTTTACTTAAAACGACAAAAACTATGTTAAGTAGAAAAGAGCTGAACTAAGATATGTTTCCCTTCAGCACTTTGTGCTCATGGCACAACACCTAGAAATTAAGATTTAAAATAGTTTCCTTTCTCTTGCATTATCCTTACATTCTGTGAACAATGAGAATCTGTACAAGAGAAGTCAAGGGTTATATCATAGGTTTGTGCTGGGCACAGCTCAGCTATGCCTCTGCTGCTGCTATCCATGGTAGCAAAGCTACACTGCTATTTATACTCATGCTAGCAGGAGCATCTGTAAGCAAGCTGGGGAATCACCTCCCTAGTTTGGAGAGTAGATTAGCCAAAGTCGACTAACCTGCACATTTTTAGCCACAAGACCTCTTCCGAACAGTAGCCTAAAACACACATCCTCATTTGGCAACAGAGTGGCCAGAAAAGGTCCTCAACCTCTTGGAAGAAGTCAATACTAAAAATCTCGGAACTTGAACAAAAAATGGATAAAGTGGAAGAAATAAGTGGGGATAAGAAAATAAGCAGTGATATATAATAAGAAATCTGAACAGATAAGTGATGTAACATTACCTCAAGGCCAAAGCAAAACAACAGATGACATAGATAAGACTGCAAAGAGTAAAAGGAAACACTGCACATATGTACTGGAGACATAATGAAGGTCAAAGAAGCTCTTACAGTAAAACAAACTGGAAAATCAATCCTATGCTTCAAACATAAAAATACTTGGATTATCCAAAACTAAGCAGGCCCTGAGCTTTCTTGACACATGAATTCTTACTCAAGAACAGCTATACCAAGTCAGCCCTTAGGTCTATATAGCTCAGTATCCTATCTTCCAACAATGGCCAATGCCAGATGCCCCCGAAAGAATGAACACAACAGGTAATCATCAAGTGATCCATCCCTGTTCTCCTTCTGGCAAATAGTGGCTAAGGACATCATCCCTGTCAATCCTAGATGATAGCCATTGATGGACCTATCCTCTATGAACTTATCTAGCCTTAGCCTTCACAACATCCTCTGGGGCAAGGAGTTCCACAGGTTGACTGTGTGTTGAAGATGATTATATCAGAGTGTCATAAAGTATATGGAGTGCCCCTTCATAATTCTACAAAGAACATGACGATGGTGAATCAAGTGAAATTATTTGAGTGACAGTGACTGTTCCTGTACTGATGTGAAAGTAGTGGCCCCTCCGGATCCCCACCACAGCATAGTGACTTGAGTTTCAGTCATTTTATTTCCCTTTGAAGGTCTCATCATTCAGGTGAAACGTTGTGTGCTTATCCCACTAAATGAGTTGACTTTTTTTTTTTTAAAGTTTCAGTGCTATACTCAGTCAAGTTGCGGATGGAATACAAAGCAAAATACATACCTTTTATGAGGCTCTGAAGGGTGCCAAGCAATGGAAATTAGAATACAGAGTGCATAGAAAGCAGAAGGGAATGATCTCACAAGATATGTAATGGTTTCTCATTAGAGCCCTGCATGGATACACAATTTATATCCGTGGATATAAAGTGGTGAAAGCAGCAGCATGCTGGGCTGCCGCTCGCAGAAGCCAGCGCCAAAGCCCACTCCTCCTTTCCAGACAGTAGTGTGCATCTCCTGTCCGGGAGCATGAGAGACGCTTGCATACACTAGCATGACCAGGGACACTTGCTAGTGAGCCTGATGCCCATCCCAGTGGGCAGGGCAAGGGGTGGCACAGCTAGTCTCATTCATTGTCACTAGAGCCCTGCAGCTCTGTGGCTATCTGCTTTATATCCCAAATAAAAATTGTGTATCCAGGCAGGGCTCTATTTCTCAGTACTGTTTTCTAGTTGCACCATTTTTTGTGACCTTTATATTTGTAGTCTGAAACTTACAAACAGACTTTCAGTAAATATTACCCTCTCAATTGCGTATAGGTTCATTTCAGAGGTTGGCTGAAGTTTCCTAGCATTTATTATTTTTAAGATGCATCTTTACAAACTTTCTTTGTATTTAACGTACTGTCCACACCCAAATTAACATGCACTGAGTACACCTGCAGAGACCCCCCCCCATCTCAGAGGGACCCCGACCACCAAGGGGTGAGGGGAGCAACAAAAATACCTGCCCACATAAAAACCCAGGGACAGAAGGAGCCAGGGCCCCAACTGCGCACTCTGGCAAGAGCCAACAGGCCAGAGAGATGAGCCAGGTCAGCCCTGCAGGACAGAAGCTGCTGTGGGGTGAGGGTTAGGTGGGTCTGTCCTCCAACTACCCCACCCTCAGGCCTCCCATCTCCCGAGGGCAGGATCCAATCCCACTTGGAAGCCTCCCACTCGGGGGGGGCTGGACCATATTTCCTCCGCAACCTCAGGGCATCCCACACCCCAGAGGGGCAGTCCCAATTGCCATTGTGTACCAGGACCCAAAAAACTCTAATTCAGCACCAACACTGCCATTAAACAGTTCAGGGAAATAAATTCTAGCCAGCTTTTTTCCAACAAACAAACACACAAACAAACAAACACACAAACAAACAAACTTAATCAAAGACATGTCAGACATATATTTCAACAACTCTTCCAACTCAGCACATTCAAAAACTATTATCCTAAGAACAGCTATAACGTAGCTTACCTTAAAGTTGTTTTCTTTTGGCTTTCTCCTCATAATTATATTGAATGTCTCATAGACGTCTTCTGCTCCATTTTGTATTGTGTTTGTCATGTCCTGTTGATACTGGTTAGGATCCAGAAATACTCTAAATGTTCTTGAGTCTCCTTTAAGTCTTGGTTTGGGTTCTGGTCCTGTTCATATTTGAAACACAAATCAAAAGTAGATTAAAGCAAGAAAAACAGTGTTGAAAGCAGATTAAGAACCACTTCTTAGGAGAAAAATAATCACTTTTGAAACAGAATTAAGAAAAATTCACTTTGAAGCTCATATTTACAAGTATGATTTATTGGCATGCTTCCATACCATTTCTAATGTTTTCAGAAATAGGTCTATTTTGTTCTAAAAGAACAAAGACCAATTCGTAAAAGCTAATAGACTGGTTCATTATTTGTTCCAAATGATTATATATATAGTTTAAAAATCATCATACCTTCTTCAATGACACGTCCTTTATCATCCAACATGCCCTGGATTTCACAACCCCTGACATACACCAGGCCAGTTTGTTCAACAAAGAGTCTCCTTCGATCAAACTTTGTGCCATAAGGTTGTGTTGGACGCACCGTAACTAAAAAACAAACATCGTGCTTGCGCAGACCTGATTGAAAACAGGAAAAAGTCGAGTTATTTGGTTTATTCAAAAACAACTGCCGTGTTTGTTCCTTAAAAAGCACTTGAAAAAGTGTACAACAGGCAAGCTTCTTTTTAACCTTTTGGCTATGAAGTGTCACTTCCTTTTAGTAGTCAATATAATTTGTACTGGGGAACTATGTCCTGCTTTTAGAGGATATAAAATCAACAGTCTTTTGTAATCTCTCTTTGATCTTACAATTGGGCTAGAACACTTCCAAGTTTAGGGATAATAATGTAAGATATTTTAAATAAAATTCTATAGAAAGTTAAGGAAAATTTGGTGCTTTAGCAAGGTCTCTTCCAATTCTACATTTCTATGATTCTATAATTTTCCTCCTTCAAATCTCTCCTTTGTCATGATGCCCATAAAAAAACCTTGTCATCAAGGCCACTTGTTAAAGGCCACGGCCTATAACGCTGACTAGTACTGTCTCATTGTTTCCTTGTACTCCCCCACCTCTCTATATCCATTTGGTGTCTCTTGTCTTATACTTCGAGTGTAAGCTCTTTGGGGCAGAGGCAGTCTTTATTCTGTGTTTGTTCAACACCTGGCATAGTGGGGTCTTGGTCCATGACTAAAGTTCCTCAATGCTACAGTAGTGCAAATAATAAATACTCTAAAACCAATCCAGACTGGACGAAATGGTTAGGTAATCAGAGAACAATTAAAAGAAATCTGATTAAAAAATACAAGTAATGACTTCTGGAAAGAGTGCTTAACAAACAAGATGAAAATGGAAAAAAACCCAAGAAACAAAGACAGAACAGGCAGCTTTAGACAATCTAGTTAGAATGAATTATTTTGCAAAGGAAGTGTAAAAGAAAGTTCCATCTATGGAGACATTAGGGAAGAGAGAGATCAGGACTGCAGAATATTTTTTTAAAATAGACAGTGTGGATTCAGGATACTTGTCTGAGTTCCTAGCACAAACTTCTCAGACGTCTAGCATACATCAGACAACACTCTAGTCTATCTTTTGCCATGCTGCCACTGATAGTCAATAATAGGTCATTGATCAGAAATATTTGAAACTGTTTAACCACTGTAGTTGGCTTACTGTACTGTACATAAGGTACCTATCCTTTCCATGTGACAACAATAATATGGAAATTATAAATATAAATTCATAATATGGAAATATCTATTAATACTACTGAGAATCTACTATGTTACAAAGCCATATCTGAGCTAGGACTTAAACTCATATCACAATCCAAAAGTTATATCTATTGCCATAAACTCAACCCATTTTACTGCATGTTCTGCATTTAGGATTTGTGCTATGTGACAGCCTACATAGTCAACTCTATGTAAGCACTATCAGTCAATGTCAGCGCAGAATATGAATAAATGCTTCTGTGCAGCTTGCCAACAAGGTCAACTCAAGTGTAATTCCCTAAGCACGAAGTGTTGCCTACTGATACTACACTAGGAAACATAGGATATACAGTGCCAGCTGGCAATTCCTGACAATATTAAAAAGCACAACCAGAAAAACACTGGTTTTAATCAAGTCAACTCCCATCACCTTTCCATTGTAATATAAAAGGGATCAGATTTGCTCCGTAACGTTAACAAAAGAAGACTAACAGCATGCAGGCCACACCATCTCTCCACACTACTTCTCTGCTCTGTTCTTGTTAGCAAGCAGGGTATTACTTTTACAAGAGGAATGGCATCATGGTGTAACACAGAAGGTATACAATTGAAATATTCAGCATGTTGGGCTTGCTGTCAGTGTGCTTATTCAGTTGAGAAGTTTTCACTTGAATAATCCTGCAATTTTAATTTTGGAGAGCTCTTGATTTCTCAAGCGTTTTGGAAGATTTAAAAGTGACCTATGGAGTTTTCCATCTTGATATCCCATTAAAGTAAATCATACAATATAAAAGAATACTATGGCAAGCTTTTTAAAAAAAAATAAATACTGAAGGCAGATCTTATGTAAGATCATTACACTATACATTGAAGACACTTTTCCATTTCATGTTAATCATTCCAAAAACAGTATAGATATAGACAATTTTATTTTGGAGACATATTCCCTTTTCAGAGTCAATGCCAATAAGTGTCTCTAAAGCAGTACGTACAGAGATGCAACCATAAATAAGATTTTCAACTACTACTTCTGCAAAAGTGATAGCCAGGCCTTGTCTCGATATAGAGGAGGAGTGCTTCTGCCAGCATAGTAACTTAACCTCCTCAAATGACATTAGACAAATGCTTTTGTCATTTAGCTATCAGCTTCTAGAGTGTCTACAGAGGGGATTTTGCCGCCATAGCTATGTTGGCTAGATGGTGTAGCTTTTTCACATCCCTGACTAAAACAGTTATGCCAACAAAACGTAGTAGTATAGGCCTTCACCAAGTTTCCTTGGTTTGTGTAGTTCTAGGCTATCTAATGAACAGACAACAGAACAGGGCACTGTTGCCATCATGGCAAACTTTAATTGCAGAGGTTTATGAAACTACCACTCAGCTACAAAAAGGTGGAAAGCACATTCTGACAATGGCTTAAATTGTGGTTGTTACTTTGGCGAGCAACACGTGTACACATCAGAAAGGTGACAGCTTCTGAACAGAATGAAAAATAATAAGTAGGTTCTTTAAGAGAGAACCCTTTAGGGTGAAAGATTACTGTAGACTCCTGTAGTGGTAAGTGAAAAGCTGAAAATGTAGTGGAGCTTTACCTTGCAGAGCTGAGGGAGAGACCTGACTATTTAGAGCGAAGTACATGAGCCAGAATAAAGAGAACAGAAGACTGGTTAGGAACAGGTCCTTTCTGCCTTGCCCAGATGGAGAATGGCTGTCATTTCACACAAGACAGTTTGAGTCTGCTACAGCTGGAACTAACAGACCTAGTTCTTTTAGCTCAGGCAGTAGAGGATCAGGTTTTTAGGTCCAGAGGTCCCACGTTCAATGAAAACTGCTGACAACACATCCTAGGATTTCATTTTACAGAAGTTTTCCTGCTTTAATTTTATGGACTTTGAAGGAACAATCACAATGCCTATTGCCAAATACTTGGTAAAAACTCTTAGGGCTGTAGAAAGTTCAAACAACAGAATCCAGTGCTGACATTGGTCTGTTACAAAGAATGTGTTATTTCCATTAATAGCGTGAATCACAATATAGAGGAATGGTTGCTGGGAGGGGATTATGGAAAACCATATTTGCTTGGTGTATTTGTTTAAACACTCAAGACCCACCATATGATTAGCCTCAAACCACCCCTTTCCTTGTAGGTATTAAGAGGAAAGCATTCAGTGGCTGTTCCCCAACTATCTTCTACGTTGGGGCTGATGGCTTTAGAAAACTGTATGAGAATTTTAACAGCAGTTAAGTGGTAAGATTTGAATTCTTGGCATACTCTTTGCCAGCTCAAGGAATGTTCTCCTAGGCTACAGGGGCTACATGATGACAGACAGTCTCAGTCTCTCTCTTCTTTATTTGCAGCCAAAAGTAAGTGACAGCATTTGAGATCGAGGGACGTGATCATTCCCCTCTATTTGATATTGGTGAGGCCTCATCTGGAGCACTGTGTCCAGTTTTGGGCCTCACACTACAAGAAGGATGTGGTCAAATTGGAAAGATTCCAGTGGAGGGCAACAAAAATGATTAGGGCTGGAGCACACGACTTATGAGGAGAGGCTGAAGGAACTGGGATTGTTTAGTCTGCAGAAGAGAAGAATGAGGGGGGATTTGATAGCTGAAAGGGAGTTCCAAAGAGGATGGATCTAGACTGTTCTCAGTGATATCAGATGACAGAACAGGGAGTAATGGTCTCAAATTGCAGTGGGTGAGGCTTAGGTTGGATATTAGGAAAAACTTTTTCACTAGGAAAGTGATGAAGCACTGGAATGGGTTACCTAGGGAGGTGGTGGAATCTCCTTCCTTAGAGGTTTTTAAGGTCAGGCTTGACAAAGCCCTGGCTAGGATGATTTAGTTGGGAACTGGTCCCGATTTGAGCAGGGGGTTGGACTAGATGACTTCCTGAGGTCCCTTCCAACCATGATATTCTATGATTCTGTGATACCGCAGATTTATAGACAAGTAAAATGTGACATTCAGTTTGGTGCACATACATTTCCATTGTAGACAAAAGGTTATAAAGTGCTCCACAGACAAACACAACCTTTCTATAACTAACATTTTAGAAGTCAGCAGAAGTAGTATTTCAGATTTCCTGCAAAAGAGTACAAAGAAAAGTGAGGTAATCGGGGCAGGGGATCGGGGGCGGAGGAGGGAGATCACCCACTAGGGTGATTTTTGAACTCTTATTTTTTCTATATCAATTTATTTTTCAAAGCACCATAAAAATATTGAGTATTCAAAGTTTATATTAGGGTTTTTTAATATTTTAAATTAGATTTTTACAAAATAAAGGTTTAAATCTCCTGTTAAAACTGAACTCTGTATACCAACCTTAATAGCATAGCTACTTCTGCGCCATAATATTGAGCGGGATCACAGTACTTTAACACTAATATTATGAGAGCTCTACACTTATCCCAAATTCTGATAGTACTGTCACTATAATAGGCATCGAATGTTCATTACTGACATAAAAATGAGCACCTTGCCATTCATTTTTGATGTGATCTCTGACGTTCAAATGAATTGTAACATCTGCTCGTACTCGCATTGGCCAGTTTTCACCAATGTTGGGCTTTGCCACCTCTACCACAGTGAAAGACACAATGGGTTGTGCCATTCGAGCCCATCCACCAAACACAATGCCTCCATATTCTGATTTCCTAAAAATAAATAAATAAATCAGTGTTGTGTTAGAGCCATTAACCATTGCTTCATTCAGATTTTCTTTAAACAGCTGAATAATTTAAAAATCACATAATCAGCTCCAATTTTTGAGACGAAGAAGCAGAATTCCAGAATTTAAAGGCATGAAGTTTCAGCATATCTTGTATCAAAGAATCAACATATAATGTAAACTAACACATATTAGTTTCATACTCTCACCTCCTGTGTGATGTATGAAACAATTTGCGATGACATTTCAAAAATGAAGTCATCCAAGGAAAGCAAGAAGATGAGGACACCACAAAAAGATTTAATGGATATGAAAGGGAGACTACACCCTATGCACTACAGAAAAAGTAGTGAGGAAAAAAAAAAAAAAAAAAAAAGGACTGGTGACATATAGGTGGAATTTTCAAAAGCACTCAGCACTGGCGTAACTCTGCTCCGAGTGAAGTGAGTGATAACATTTTGACTTCACTGGGAGCATAGTTAGGCCAGTACTGAGTACTTGTGAAAATCCCACCAGTACTCCCCATCCATAACACTAATACAAATGACCAACTATTAAGAACAATTGTTAATACCGTGAAGCTTGCGGTTAACATTTAACACAAATAGGATTTTAATGTTACTAAAGGAATACTAGTCAGCACATAGTAGTCACAAGCGTTCTTTCTGGGCAACCATGAAACAGTATTTTAGAAGAGATTATGGAACACCACATTTATACCTTTATAAACTTTATAATAACTGGAAACAGTTGGTCACTACTTAGATGAATGTATCCACTTTATATTATAGACATTACTAATTAATTATTCCCCCAAAAAACTTTAGCTATTTCCTACATTGTGGTGTTTGGTTTGTTTTAGTTAATACAGAAATATTACCAAGGTTTCATCCTACTGACACTATCCTCAATGTCCTGTCTGATCTCATATGTAGACTCTAAGCGGAAGAGATTGAAGTTCCGTAGAAGGTAGTCATGAAGAGTCAGAAACTGTAAATTCAGTTTAGGAAGAGCGAGGCAGCCTAAGGAAAAAAACATTAAGTCCATCTTCTGTCTATAAATGGAACAAATTCATTGGTTTTACATATTTATAAACAGTATATAGAATTCCATCATTATGCTTTAGTTATGATACGAGAAGATTTAAAGAGTACTTTCTTCTAAAACCACATACAACCAAAAAAAAAGGGGGAAGGGGAAGGGCACAAAGGCCATCCCTCTCCCCCTCTTTGTAAATCACTTTCAAGTGATCTAACTGTATTATTTTATTCTTGTTGACCATCTCTCTGTATGCAACTGTTGTACTTAAAAGGCACCTGTCTTTGCATTGCCACAGCAAATTACTTGTAGCGATTGGTAAAGAAAAAATCTCACTTCACCAGAAGTGACCACGTTTAGGACAACGATATTGGACAATTCTCCCAAAAAGTTTCTGATGTAGAAGAACTGGTCCTGTGACACATGCTGTGGACAAGTCAGGTGGTTTCTTCATTAGAAACCAAAAAAAGAAGGCGGGAAGACTGATGACTAGAGAACTACAGCCAAGAGAGTGAAGGCTGAGCAACTGAAAGAGGAAGTTTTCTTTATTATTATTATTAAATAGATCTATTTTCTATGAAGAAACAAGATTTAACAAAAAGCTGCTTTGTCCAAAGATTCTTCACCATCATTCCTTCGCTGTACTAGGGCCCACAAAAACCGTCACCAACTCCTATCAGAAACCCCCCTATAAAACGAGAGGATCAAACTTGACATTAACGGTAACCTGAAGGGGAAAAAAAGGAAAAAATCCCCATGCTTTCTGTCCTCCTATAGACATTATGAAGCAGCAGAAAAAAAATGTTATCTGAAGGTCCCCTTAAATGTTTTTACTAGATTACTGATAGGAAAATTTAAGGACAGGGTTCTCTCTATTTTTAATACATCATGGTAATAGTGATATACAGGCAGAGTAAAGGTGCTTTAGTGACTAACATTTGTGCTAGTGTTCAATGTTCTCCTCCCTCCTTACGTAACTGATACATTTTTGTTGATAGAGCTACACAGAGGGAATAGAAGGAGCAAGAGGAGAAAAATTATGTATGAGAGAAGTACCTATACTATTTAATGGGCCCCTTTCACTGTCCATACCAGCTCCTATCTCACCCATTCAGTACTATCCCTCTCACTTGTCAACTAAAAACCACATACCTCTCACTCAACCCACATAGTTCCCTACCTTATCTTCACAGCATTGCAGCCACCTATACTTAGCTCCATGATTATCTTTTATGCAGAAAATGCTTTAAAACAGTTAAACAATGACAGCAACAACATCTCCAACTATCATTGACACCAGGTTTGGAGATTAAATAAATTTTGGAGTTTCTATCTAAGCCAAGCTTGTGGAGTTACCATACCATACCATGAAAAAAAAAAAAAAAAAACCAAACCCAAACAACAACGATAGGAAAATGTTCTAGAAGTAAGATCACTGCATACTTCAAGCCATCTTGTCCCTAAAATACCCTGCCCATTTAGCCCCAAATCATTTCCACATTGGCATAAAACCATTCCTATGAAATTTCAAGTGGATGGATTAGGTTTAATTAAGTCAAGCTAATGGAGGGAGACTTAAGTGTGTTAAAAATTGGGCACAGAATACCCAAAATAGCAATTCTGTTGTAGCCATGACAGTCCCAGGATAATAGGCTACTTAACCATAAATGGTCCCTCAGAATATGTGCTTACTACTTATGCTAATCTATCTGTTTGACCTTGTATTTAGCTGTGACACTCCGAGTCCCTTTCTCAGAATTCAAGAAGAGCTCTGAATAGTTTGAAAGCTTGTCTCTCTCACCAACAAAAAAGTTTGGTCCAATAAAAGTTACTACCTCACTCACCGTGTCTCTCCAAAATAAATAGCTGTATTTTTAGCCTACACTATGAAAATACTGGTGTTGCTCCACAACTCAAGTTCTTACACATGGCTCATTTAGAAGGCCTTTTGGTTTTTAATTTTAGCTTCCCAGGAATTTACCAGGTTTTATTTAAAAATGGGAGAAAATTGGTAAACAAAACAAACCACCTCTGGGGGGAGGGGAGGTTATGCACCAAAAGCCTTCCCCTCCATGTAATGGCCAGGTGGTCTCAGCTGCCAGGACCCAGTCCCCTGCTCTTCTCACTCCAATCCTGCGCACAGGAAGCAAAGAGAGTCATACCAAAGTGCCAGGATAAGGAGAGGAGTGGAAGGCTGCAGCCCATGAGTACCACCACCTCCACCATCACCTCCTGACAGAGCCCCATCTGCTTCCCCCCCACCCCCAAATTCCCAAGTCCCAAAAAAGCCAAACTTCCATGAGAAAAAAAAAACTGGTAAAACCCTCTTTACACATTTAATACTTTCACTTGACTACTGTCCCAGTTTTACATCTTTGTTTATGAACTGTGAAGGCATGAAAACTCTTGCATACAAGCAATATTATCCTTGAAATCTTTCTGGCACACAGTGCTGTTGGCTTCCACAAGCACAGACACACTCTGCCAATAAAGAAAGGTGACAGAACACAATTATTTCTATTCCACGAAGCTATATGAAGATAAAATGTCTGGAGCAATGGGCCAAAGAGTCTGTGCCCAATACAGCATACCCCTCTCCAGAGCCTGGAATGAAACCCAAGACTTCAGAGTCTCACCAGTCCCCTGTTGTTTGCAAACATCTGTGAAACCCACTGATAAAGTATCCAAACACCCTCTAGTATCAGTCCACATAGAGAATAACAGTCTTCTACTGCAAACAGTTATTCCCTTAATTCAAGTGGCAGAGGTCTGTGCAGTGGATCTGAAGGTTCCAGCCCTGCTGATGGCCCATGTAGGTGTCAATACGGCAGCACACAATGGGGTGACTGGCAGACGGTATCCTGTAATACCCTGAAACACCCTATGGAATTAAGATTAGCTTCATTTAATTAAGATAAAGCTTACTGAATTAGTATTAATATCTATTGTGGCATTGCATTTACCTTCTCTAGCAGAAAGTGGGGGGAATGCTAATGTACTTCCCCTGTTATCAACCCTTTGGAACACCCCCCGAGAGATATGCATATACTAGTTCAAACTGGATTCTTCAGGGACCAACCAAGTAAAAGTGTTTTGGTATAAACATTCTGGTTTAAAACTGGCTCATGTTCTTCTTCTTGATTCAGCAAATAGGCAGGAATCCTGGTCTGTGGACCCACTCAAGCACTAAGAAATTAGGAAATGCCAGAATTAAGAGTGAACAGGCAACCTTAGTTCTGGCATTTCCTACTTTTGAGTGCGTGCCTTTGCAACCTTAATAATATTCTTTTAACCAAGTTGCGTGTGTGTGCAGGTATAGACAAATTACATAAAGGGCTGACAGAAATTCAGCATATCTTTACAACAGTATACAATATTAATATTTTGCAATGTGAAAGTAAGAAACAAGCAACACAGAAATGAGTAATAACATAGGATGACAGGAAGTTTTTCCAGACATCTGTTAAAATCAGTGTTTCAGTTTACGAATGTGGAAATAAGTCTGTTCATTTTTGTTGCATATATGGTTAAGAATGCCATATATTAATAAATAAGTGCATTTGAAATGGAAGTTTCACTAAAAAGGGTGAAATAAGGATTTCTACAGACTCTTCACTACGAGAAGCAGCACCAGTGGCCTTACCTAATCTACATTCTGCTGGCAATGAAAACTGTTACTGTAGCTATTCTATTCCATGTCAGGCTTAATTTTCAGAAGGCGTTCTCCATTTCTGTGTTCAACACCTCATGTACACACTGCTCCTCCGCCCATCATAGTAGGTTTTATACATGACAATTCTATCTTTTGTGATGGAATCTAACACAGCTAACAGTGCACAAAAAAATGCATATGCAGGTGTGCACAAACACTAATATGTGATTCTCTGAAACATGTCAGACTGTTTCAAAGAATAGCCTTCCACTGGTGTCCGTATAAGATTGTGTTGTTGGAGAAAGCTTTACAATTGCACGGCCTTGTACCCAGTTAAGAATGTCGTCTGTTCTGGAATGTAGCCAGCTTATTTGCCTGATTAAAAAGAAAACTTGATTTTCAAGCAGTATAAGTATTACCTTCCTGGAGAGATTAGAGTGATCAAGTTAACACTGCAGTTTCCAGATATCACTGCTATAAGGAAAAGCGAACTTCTTACTCTGCAGAATCTGAATCATGTTACAAGACAAAATACTGCCATAATACTAGTGCTGTTGTCAGTATAAGTTATTATTCTGCTCTGTGCGTGCTGATATCCAAAGAATATCCACGTGGCTATTCAAACTGAAATTTTTTGTTTGCTTTTTAAAAAACAATTCAGATTAAAAAAAAACAAACAATTTCAGTTCAGAGAACAATCATGTCCCTAATTTAAACATCTTCCCTGACTGTTCTGCTCTCCATCTCAGCCAAGGAAGAGATATGGCTCTACATTTTCTACAGCACTATGAGTGGCAGAGCTCCAGGCTTTATCACATTACCTAGCTGAAAACAGGAACAGATCTGTTCCAATGAGAGAACAGGTTAAATCGACATTAGAAATTCCATGAATTCCCTGACTGCCACACAGACTATGGATTCCATCCTGAAGTGCCCAGTGGGACATTTTGTGACAAATGTAGATAGGCACTTTTATCCTTAAAACTATATAAACTGCTTCACTGACAAGCCATTACTGGCAAACGTATTTAAAATATTTAAAAAATTAATAGCCAATATTGAGCATAAGCAGTTTTATAGTACAGATGTTAGTTTTCAGGATATGTATTAAGAGTTTGGGATTTCAGTTTAAACTGAAAGTGACAAAACCTCACCACACTAAACTGACTTTTCAAGAATCAATATTGAAAAAGAGTAAAGTTCTTTAAAAGGAACTCAACAGAATTCACTTGCTGCTCACTGTAAAACTATGGCATGAGTCACTTCTCTCTCAAGCTCTGTACAGTTCACTTCTTGTGAGCAGGTAGTAGCAATGTGGAAAACAGTTTTTTCCTGTGCTTATATATAGATGGAGTAAATGAGATTGTTTTATGATTTACTGAAAGCTTTTATTATTCTTTTTTAATATGTTTGTTTATCTAATTGGTAATGAAGACATTCATTTCAGATCAAATTAATGCAGTCCAATTCAAATGAGCCTATAAAAACTGATTTTTTCCCCCCTTGGAAGTTAAAAGGCACTAAAAGTAGCCAAAGTTAAATATTATCCAGATTTAGAAGCTATGGAATAGTTCTTAATGAACCAGAATTAACTAAAAGTCCTCTGAACTATGAAGTTTTAAGAACAATCCAAATACATCTGAACAAATATACCTTCTCCAGAATAGTACTCAGTTGGGACAATATTTTCATCCCAAATAATCTTCTCAGTGGGATACAGAGGCATCTGGTTAAGTTGCTGAATCTGAGAAATTCTACGTGCATGACGGGACACCTAGGAAAGTGAAAGTGAACATTTAAACCAAAGCTAAACCAAGTCAACATTTTGCTATGCAAGTGACAAATAATGCATAGGATGGTCATCCAGGAAGTGAACACTAAAAAGATCACGTCTTCAACTAGCACAACAAGCTGAAGTGATAAAAGTACCTTAAGACTTCAGAAATTAAAAAAAGTTACCTTCAAACTGTTTATATTTTATTTTTCTTCAGTTAACCAATCTTGTTTGTACATTGAAGGAAATCATAAGATGTATTGCTAACAACCTGATGTGGGCTATTTCTTTAAAAAACAATGAAAGAGGTCTCATTTTACTAAGATGACAAACAAGTTGAGGTGTAATTTTAGAGGCCAAGTTTATGCCTCTTTGAAAACTAGGCTTGTTTAATAATTCATTAATTAATGGTCTCATCTAAAGTCACCTGTAATAAAGACTCCCATTAACTTCAAAGGGCTTTTGGATTAAGCTCTTGGAGAGCACGGGTGGTATCCAATGATGCATTATCAAACACAAATGAAGTCATATGATTATCACAGAATAGTATGCATGTAGCTCAATGGTATCAGATCATAAATAGTTCAAGCATGGATCTTAATACTGCAGTGTCCCATTATAATTTGGATGTTCTAGTTTTAACATTACTCTTTGACAAGACAGGAGAAGAAAGGTTCTCTTTCCCTATTAAAAAATGGCATTTTTTCCCCGAGTAGATTTAAACAACAGCACATAAAAAGATATGAAATGGCTGAAACTACCTAGTCAAACTTCCCTCACAAGGTTAGAATTTAAACTGAAGATGAAACAAATTTTCACTATAATTTTTCTGAACACCAGTGTTTGCCTATAGTAGTAAAGTCTGATACTTTATACCCAGCAATAAATATTTATATCAAGTGCCTATACAGAAAAATATATCGGATACCTCTGCATCCTGTTTGAATAGGCCTTGCATTAGCAGGAGGATCAGTCCACAATCTGACATAAAACTACACATACAACATCAAGAAAGTATTCCAAATAATTTAAAAATATGATCAGATACAGCAATGTCAGCCTTTGAAGAGGAAATGGAACAACGGATATGTTGAGAAGTGTCCCATCATTACAACACAGGTTAGAGTTCCTTGTTCACAGCAGTATCTACTCAAGTGAATTCCTCCCCCAACCTCCACCCTATTTCTATACTCATGGAGATTTTCAAACCTGCCTATGGGATCTGAATGCTCAAGTCTCACTTTAATTTATGGGAACTGAATGTCTAAATCCCTCTGGACAGCACTGAAAAAAAAAATCACAGCCTAAATATATTTTAAACAGGTCTAAACAACTAAGGACGCAGGTATCAAGCAAGCAACTACATATGCTGTAACAACTTTCATGATATGCAGAGCTTAAGTAACTGCTGATGAAACACTGATAACAGTCCTCTACAGTTGCCATTGTTCAGACACACCACCACTTGCCCAGAGGAGCCATATTTTCCTAAGTCATCCTTTTCCCTGTTTGAAGATTAGTCACTAATTACTAGATTTGAATTCACATCTGTTTCCAGCTCACTCAGTCATCATACTGCTGTAGTTCATAAGGCATTCCTAACTGTGAAAACCATCATGTGCTTGGCAGCATTAGGGCTGCAATTGTTGTGATTTTATTCAGTTTGAGGAAGTGAATGCAAGCCTTCTTACAAGCAAAAAACATAGGTGATAAATTTAATTTGCTTGTGTGGTTTACCAGTAATTCTAGCAGAAATTCTTTGTCATAGCTTGTATCTTCCCCTTCAGGTAGAGCCGGTAACAAGCAGAGGTATGATGCCACCTGGTGGAGTGTGTTTGGGCTGCATAATACAGGGGGAGAGAAGGAAAATACAAAACTCACTCAGTGATTTTTTTACATTTATAAAAGTTGCTGTTAAAAAGACGACTTGATTGTGTTAGCAGAACTGTAAAACTATCAAGAAAAAACCGTGGAGAGTCTTAAAAGTTAAGCTAAATTTTTATTTAGTTGCTTTACCTGGTAATTGCCTAGAGGTAACGAGCACGATATCTGCACTACAGAAAGTGATTAACAACAATAGATACAGCACACCATTCATAAAGAATTCAGATATAAAAACAGAGAACATAATCAGACCTTCCAACTAAGATTTGCATTTCTATATACATTCAGATATATTTGAATAGACAAGACACCCTGCCTTTAATATTTGCTAAAGTGGTCAAGCTAAAGCCCAGGGTAGAGCCTGAGTGTTAAAGGTAGAATACCTGTCCACATTAGACTTTTAAAATGTGTTAGCACGTTAGCTAATATGGCTAATATCAGATTTTTAAACGTTAGTCTAGAAAATGTCTACATTTTTCAGGATGAGGCTATTATGTCTGAACAGGAGAAAGCCAACTCTAACAAGTACTTCAAGAGAAGATGGCTTTTTTGTTCACTGATACTGCTATTGTTTTTGTTAGTTTTACTAAGACTAAATAGTGGAAAAATTAACAGAATGACAAGTCAGGCAGAAAGAAAGCAGTTTAATCTATCCTATGGTATCAGGGATCCCAGAACTGCATCAAGAATTGTTATAACAACAGACATAAAGGGACACCCAGTCAACCTACAAAATGACTATTGTAACTACAGCAAATATATACAGTGTTACTTATATGAAAATGTTTAAACTGTAACTAAGATTGGTGAAAAGTGTTATATTTTTTCCCGTTTCTTTATTTTATGCACATGGCAGAACTTTGGGATAAAGGGTGGCTCTAACTCAAATTCCCCCAGTGATTTCTGTAGGTCTGTGATACAGCAATAAGGAAAGAAAAACATTTTGAAAATATTAGAAAAACCTGAATTATTGTATAGCCACAAAAAATGGCAGGACGACTCAGGGGCATGTATAGTTAGTTTCAAAAACTAATAACTCTTCTACTTTTAAAATGACTAGATTTCAAATTGATAGTATTTCTTTCACACTAGAGATCAGAATTAAAGGAAAGTTGCATTTTACAAGCAAAAAATAGCAACCCAGCGATAATAAATTAAACTTCTGCATACCCAGATGTGGCAAGTAGGCTACGTACTAGGTTCCACAAATGAATAAACTGAAGCACAAATGATTTGCCCAAGGTTACCCAGCAAGTCAGAAGCAGAACCCAAGAGTCTCAACTCCAAATGTCTTCTTCCAACCAGGAGTCATAATATGCGACATTTAATTTCAGTATTACACATGTATACTACAATATACATGAAAAGGCTGGAAGACTAATAACAAACAATGGGGAGAAATAAACCTGAAACAGAAGAACCGAATTTCCATCTTTATGGCTTACCTCAGGGATCCACACAGCCTTTCCAATGAACCACGAGTGTCCACTGCTGCCACATTTGAAAGTGCAAAATCGTATAGTTCTGGGAAATGTGCAAAAGCTGCTCTCTAGAAAAGCACCCCAAAATTTAATGAGAGGTTAAATTGACCTTTTCACAGTAACTTCAAGTTTATTACGGGGCGGGGGGAATTGCACTGACAAGAGTTTAATAATAAAGGACCCTGATAATGAACAAGTAAGAACTCCATCTTCCTCTGCACGTGGCAGCACCGAGCACAGAGTGGGCACTACTGGAGTAAAAATAATGAAAAAGCAACTATTTTTCTGCTTAATATATGTGATTTACTATTCTTGTGCTTCTGAGATGTATTTATTTTTCTAACACATCTAATAGACACAAGATGTTTTGGCTTTATAATAGCCTCCTAATTGGCAGTAATGAAATTTTGGTAGAGACTGACAAGGTTGTGAAACTCAGGGATTTCACTCAAAGTTCATCTAGTTCTGAACTTTAAAGGACATGAAAATTTCAGTGAACCTCCAGAGGCGTAATTCAAAACTGCAGTGAAAACCCAAAAAGAAATCTCTTCACGGTCCCTAATTAGCATCAAGTGAAAAACATGCATAACACTCTTGTGAAAAGTCCCATAATGACCACAGGTAATCAGGATTTGATTTATCTCTCACCTGAAAGACAGCACTATTAGCAGCAGTTGCTGTACAATGCTCAGTACTTATTCTGGGGAAAAGTGGCAATACCACTTCCTTCTGCATCAAGGTTTCCCACACAAATAAGTCTTAAGGAGACTGACCCTTTTCAGTTAATGAGTTGACAAGATCAAAACTGGAAGTGGTATTGTTTTGCTGAACCGGATAATAGGCTTACTAATACTGACTGTCACTTCAGTAAGATTCTCTGCATATATACATAGGCTATTTGCTCTTTAATCTGCTCATGCAATTTGAAGTGTGTGTTATATTAAGTTCTTCAGGGCATTTTTGAAAAAAGCTAGAATGCAAAGATAGGAACTGAAAGACTAGCACCATTCCTTCAATACAGCAGAAAAAGCAAGATGTTTCCTTTTGGAAAGACCAGAATCACCACCTTACTTGCAAATTATATTTAAACAATTACATTAAAACTGAAATCCAGTGTTTGCCTACCTGTAAGGAAGTAATTCTATCATAGTGAATTGTAGTCATCTCATTCTCTGTTAAAGCATTCCCAGTCTGGTCATTAATTTCAAAGCCAGTATAGAATTTAAGCATGTCTAAAAGCTGAAACACAATACATGAAAATGAGTGGCATATGACAATGGGACCAGCAACTACCATATAAAACCTCGAACAAAAAGAGATGGAACCTAACATCTTGACTTCAGGCACCTCGTACACTATATATATATATATATATATATATAAAATCTCTTTTTACCAAGGTACCAATAATTTAGGCAGAGAAATATGCATGGACTGACTAATTACATGTTTTGTGCATTAGCCAAAAATAACTTGAAATCAACTTTAGTTGAGATTCTAGCTACAGTTTAAAGAAGTCCTAGCAATGTCCATAATACCTATCTCTCTGTATGCAGAGAGTGGTAAAATATTTCATATAGGAACCCCTATACTGAATTTATATCCACATGGTCAGTGACATTACCCTGAATGCCATTCATACTAATTTTTGTAAAAAGGCTATGCATGCAAATAAAAATGAACTGTTCAAATACCACTTGATACATGTACAATACAATGTTCCACGTGTGCATAATGAACTTCAAAAGTGACAATATATCTCACAGAAATGCAAAGGCTATAGTTCCAACCAAAAAATAAAGATCTATTATGGAAGTAATCTCTTAAGAGAGACTAAAATAATTGTTGATTAACTTTTTATCAAGGAAATTCTCCTAGGAACTGCCAAGAGTTAAAGTTGAGACTAGTTACCCAGGGAATTTAGCTTAACTGCCATGAGATACAGCTGAAGAGAACATCTTAACAACAAATAACTTCAAGTACATAAAGTGAACTTCTAGTGCCTGCAATAAATGCATAACAAGCGAAAAAGATAAAACCCTAATCATCTGCCATGAAGTGATGAGTTATAATCTGGTAGGGTTTGCTTCAATAGTATCACAATGAAAAAGTAGAATTAATTTTTGAATGCTGCACTAGGATCATAACCACCTCTTTATGAAAGCAAATTAAATGAGATTAAAATAAGCAAGAACATCTTGAAACCGCTGGCACACTATCTGCATAGATGCAGAGGCCTGGTACACTGACTGTACTGCTATATACTAACGGGTTACTGGCTAACCTGCTTTGGCCACAGAAGGCACCTTTCTTTAAAAAGAATGCTAACTCCATACAGCATGTCTGGAGGGCAAAGCTCCTCCTATCAACAGAGAGAGACTATATCTGGATACATCCAGGTAACATGGAATTTTCTATGAAGGCAATGAAATCCAGCTGAAAATGAGAGGATCCAAGTTCACTCTCTTATGAGTCGTCCAGGACAATTGCTACAAATACTGGTCCTGAAAATACAGCAATAGTGCTCAAGCCTTTCTAGCCTTGAAAGACCTCAAGATAAAGGACCTAAGCAGAAAAAAATTCACATCATTCTGGTTACCAGGTTTCTTTTTCATTTCAAGCTGGGCTTGATTAACAACTGCTAGAGTATTAAATTTAGAAATAGAAAACAACAAGTAGTCCTTGTGGTACCTTAGAGACTAACAAATTAATTTGGGCATAAGCTTTTGTGGCGTAGAACCCACTTCATCAGATGCATGGAGTGGAAAATACAGGAGCAGGTATAAATATATGAAAGGATGGGGGTTGCTTTTATCAAGTGTGAGGTCAATCTAATGAGATAAATCAATTAACAGCAAGATATGAAGGGTGGGGGGGTGGGGGGGAGAATAACTTTCAAAGTGGTAAGAGAGTGGCCCATTACAGACAGTTGACAAAAGAGTGTGAGTAACAGTAGGGAAAAATTAGTATTGGGGAAATTAGGTTTAGGTTTTGTAATGACTCAACCATTCCCAGTCTTTATTAAGGCCTAATATGATGGTATCCATTTTGCAAATTAATTCCAGTGCTGCAGCTTCACACTGGAGTCTGTTTTTCAAGTTCTTTTGTTGAAGACTTGCCACTTTTAGGTCTGTTATTAAGTGACCAGAGAGACTGAAGTGTTCTCCTACTGGTTTTTGAATGTTATGATTCCTGATGTCAGATTTGTGTCCATTTATTCCTTTGCGTAGAGATTGTCCAGTATGCCCAATGTACATGGCAGAGGGGCACTACTGGCACATGGCCTACCTCACATTGGTAAATGTGCAGGTGAACGAACCCGATAGTATGGCTGATGTGGTTAAGTCTTATGATGGTGTCCCTTGGATAGATATGTGGACAGAGTTGGCACCGGGGTTTGTTGCAGGCTTTGGTTCCTGGGTTGGTGTTTTTAATTTTGTGGTGTGTAGCTGATGGTGAGTATTTGCTTCAGGTTGGGGTACTGTCTATAAGCAAGGACTGGCTGGTCCCCCAAGGTCTGTGAGAGTGAGGGATCATCCTTCAGGATAGGTTGTAGATCTTCGATGATGCACTGGAGAGGTTTTAGTTGGGGGCTTCATGTGACGGCTAGCGGCGTTCTGTTACTTTCTCTGTTGGGCCTGTCTTGTAGTAGGTGACTTCTGGGTACCCTTCTGGCTCTGTCAATCTGCTTCTTCACTTCACCAGGTGGGTATTGTAGTTTTAAGAACACTTAATAGAGATCCTGTAGGTGTTTGTCTCTGTCTGAGGGATCAGAGCAAATATGGTTGTATCTTAGAGCTTGGCTGTAGACAATGGATAGTGTGATGTGGTCTAGATCAAAGCTGGAGGCATGTAGGTAAGTATAGCGGCATGTATAGGAGAGCGCTATTTATATCTGCTCCTGTATTTTCCACTCCATGCATCTGATGAAGTGGGTTCTAGCCCATGAAAGCTTATACCTAAATAAATTTGTTAGTCTCTAAAATGCCACAAGGACTCCCTGTTGTTTCTGCTGATACAGACTAACACGGCTACCACTCTAAAATTTAGTTTTTTAATTTTTTTACCAGCTTTCTGATGGTGTAAAACATTTGTGAAATATTAACTGCTAAGACCTTGTCAGCACATTAAAAGAAAAGAAAGATGGCAGTTAGAATAACGTGATTCTAATGTCAAATTCAGTAGGATGCTCATGAAGCCTTGTCAGTTTTGGAATTCGCTTGCCAGTTTTCAGGAATCAGGGCCTGCAACAGGGCTAGTCTCCACTCAGCCTCATTAGTACAGCAGGCCTGCAGCTTGCAGCCTGACTAGTCACACAACCTGATTGGTTGCAGAGGCCAGCAGGACAACTCTTAGGTCAGCAGCAGCAGCTCACTAGCTTCTCAGTGCTCATACCCACCACTGTGTCTGATCCTTGCACTCAGCCTTGTCTCTGTCCTGCCCCTGCCTTGAAACCCTCCTTGCCTGATACCCTGCCTGATATCCTGCTCACTCCAACTCAACTCTTGGGCCTGGTACCAAGTTTCTGCCTTCTGGTTTTACCCTTGGCTTTGGCTATGGCTGCTAGACCCGCTGCCCACTCCAGCTGCTAGGCCGAACTGCCCTCATCCCATCCAGCTGGCACCAACCCTTGGTCTAAAGTAGCCTAAACTGTTGAGCTTCAGGGGATGCTACATAAATCATTCACTTCCTATGGCTTCTGGGGAGGACTAAGTTGTGCAGAAGAAAATTTGAGGTCACAAATATGGCAGATTTTAAATGATTTTTGTTTTATCTGTGTTAGGACACATTGGGTAAATGCTGTGTAGACTTTTTAAAACTGCTCAAAACATAGAGACAAGGATATAAATACACACATACATAGGTAATGCAAAAATACTGTTTTGAGGATTTAAAATAAATCTGGGCACAAAGTCTACTCAATAATAATCCAATTTTTAGTTTATTTCCAACAAAATGTGACACAAAGTAATCATTTTCAGCAGACAAAGACAGATGAAGAGGCAGCAAATATTTTGAGCTGCGTCAGAACTAAGGAGCTCTCTTCAGTAGGATCAAAACTCACCTGGCAGAAGAGATGGCCCTCCTTTTCCCTTTTAGCAAGGCTAGACAGGTAACAATGAACAACAAGGTGGGAGTCGTCTAATACTGTATTAAACCAGCGCCGTGTGGGAAGCAAGGCCTAAAATAAAGACCTTGGCATTAGTAGCAGTCTTAACATACATGATTTTGAAGCCCTTGGCTTTCCATCTGGAATATTCTGTGTACAGATAGAGGTAAATGAGCAGTATATGTTCAGAAAATATTCAGTATGTTCTCCTCAAAGCTTTGGAGAGACACTGTCTTATAGCTATCTTACCTCTAGATCTATCATGAGTTCGATGAATCTTTCACAGTAATGAACTTTGTCCATGGAAAGAGGACCTAAGCACAAAAAAACAAAAAAAAATCCCTGAAACTCATCATTTACTCCTCAACATCGTTGATCCACCACACTTCAAAAATTAAAAATATATCACATTTAAACAAGAACTAAAAAGCTGACGCTCTCACAGCAACATGGTTGTTAGCCAATAATTAACATTAATGTTTCTTAAAGAGACAAGGCAGGTGAGATAACATCTTTATTACCTTGCCCAACTCTTCTCTCTAATATCTGGGACACAACATGGCTACAACAGCACTGCAACCATTAATGTTTCTTAGCATTTAATCCGTATTAGATTTATACATTTACTGGCTCATTCTTCCAGTATTCTGAAATGCTCCCCCAAAACCAAAACAGATTTTCAGATGTAATGAAGTCAAGGCCAAGTGTGTCAGAAATAACTAGTGAGTTTGAGTGCCTCAATTTAAGATTGGCCAATCTAACACACCATGAAGGGACTAGATTTTTCCAAAATGCTGAGCACCCACTCTCCAAAAATCAGGCCTCTACAGTATGTCAAAAGCCACACATGCAAAATTGAGGCTCCTAAAGTCACTACTCACTTTAAAAATTCTTGGCCATGACTTTTTTTAATAAAAGGTCTTTATAGTTTCAAAGCACTCAGTTCTGATTTTTGGAATTGCCTATTAGAGCTCAATTATATATCCTAAGACTCTGAGTTGCACTAGGAAGTAGAGGAAGAACAAACAATAAGCAGCAAAACAGATACCCTCTTAAGACTCCTGTTCAGATCTAGCAAATGTACTCAACTTTAACATCGCGCACCCATTGGGCTTCCCAGTGCCTGCAAGCAAACTATGGCTATCCAATATAGGGCACAACTAACATTCAAAAGTAATAATGGACAGTGAAACAAAAAACTATATTTCACTTGGAGAAAACATTTTGTTTGATAATTAAATTTGAGATGCAAGTTATCCTTGGACCAGTCACCTTCAAGTCCTTTCCCTAGCCTGACTGTATAGTAAACATATACATACTGTGGCGATGCACTCTCATCAGATAATACAACTGCATTTCCATAAGCCAGCATATTGTAGTTAAGAAAAGCGGTGTGAATCCAGTGCACGGAGGGTAGAGAAGCATGCACTATGGAACCCAGTTTCAAGAGGATTGCCTGAATGGCTCTGCATAGCAGCTAGATTTGGAGGTTGACAGTGGTTGGCCAGGGAGGAATAAAGTCAATGGATCCACTACTATACAAATCCAGTAGATTTTGCCCCTTGACAAACCAAAGACATTGGAATGAAAATGGCTGCTGCAGCAGCCACTGCTTAGATTGTATAGTGGAAGATTCTTTCCCCTAGCCCTCATGGAATCCCCCTGCATCAAGCTTGATTACTCTAGATTGGTGCAGAAAACAGCCTTAAGCGACATGCACAAGGTCACACAGTAAGTCTACAGCACAGCTGTGAATCATAAGGTTTTATTTAAATAAAGCTTCGCCTGCTAAGATATTACGATAAAAATATACAAGACAAGCACAAGATAAAAATATAATTAAAATATAACTAAGAATAATAAACTATTATAACTCAAAATTCAAACAAATACAACCAATCACAAGGTTCCAACATAAAAAGGGAATAAGGGTATGGAGAAGGTGGCCAAAACAGGGGGCCAAGACTAATCTTTCTAAAAATAAACTCTCAAATGAAATAGCCTTGAGGCTTTTATTATTATTATTATTGGGAAGAGAGATGAGGCCTGACAGATGTCGCTGTTATTGATTTAGGAAGTATCTTTTCCACTTTCCCTGCTGCTTTACGAGATGAATCATTAAGCGTTACACTGACCCAGAAGGAGGAGGCATGAGCAGAGCAGTCATACAGGAGCCTCAAATAGGCCCTGTGGGGCAGACTCTTAGGATCATACCAGTGAGGAGGGTACTGGATCTGCATTAATGAATATCCAGTTTTCTAGTATCTTCCAGATACACAAAATTTTGGTTTCATAGAAACCTAATGCACTACTACAAGCTAACGTTTTCCAAAACTAAGAACAGAGGTCCTGCAGGAGCTATAGCAGGGGTAAGCAACCTGTGGCACGCGAGCTGATTTTCAGTGGCACTCACACTGCCCAGATCCTGGCCACAAGTATGGGGGGCTCTGCATTTTAATTTACGCTTCTTAAACATTTTAAAAACCTTATTTACTTTAACTAAACTATTGTTGTATGTATATATTAAACGTTAAAATGTATTACTGGCACGTGAAACTTTAAATTAGAGTGAATAAATGAAGACTCGGCACATCACTTCTGAAAGGTTGCCAACCCAAGCTATAGCCTGAGCTGATGCTGAAACTGGCAGCATTGTAGTAATAGCCTTTATTGGAGGTTTCACATTGCTTCCTGTATGAATACATTTTCCTTCAAAATCAGGCATGCACATTTTCTTGTCAGACCAATTTTCTCGTGAAGACATGAGACCCCACTTCTCATACATGTTTTTGTTCTCCTTACTGTAACCCCACAGTACTGAAAGTGCAGGTTTATGTTGTGAACTTAAGTGCTTTGCTGAATGTGGGACTTCAGTATGTGCTTAAATTCCATTGTCAATGGGACATAAATCCTTTGTTGAATAGTGATGGACTTCAGCACATGTTTAAGTGCTTTGCTGAACTGGGGACTTTGTTCACTCTGAAGCATCTGGAACTGCCAGTGTCAGAAGACAGGATACTAGGCTAGATGGGCCAGTGGTCTGACCGTACATAGTCATTCTTATATTATTACAACAGAGAAGAAACTCTGTAAAGTAGCATTCCAATTTATTTTACAAAAATAGAGAGATTTAGACTCCCTGAAGACTGATCCATGCAGGCAGATCCCTACATTAACATAATATCTCACTGAAGTAAATACCCAAACCTATTGGATCTGACTGATGGATTGTGGCCTTAAGAATAGTTGGTTCAGCACCATTGGAGCTTCTAAATGATACCTGAAAAAAATACATATATATTATATACATGCACACAAACTTACCTGAGTGGGGTATTGATTTTAGCACACAGATAAATTTCTGGATGAGCTGTGAAAGAAATCTTCTCTCACGATATGCCCTAAAATCAGACATAGGATCAAAGTATTAATATTTCATAAATGCAGGCTAGAAGTATATCACATCTCTTATTAGCACAAAAGGTTCTAAACTGAATGTAATTCATATCCAGGGTAAGTTTATTTTACTAGAACTGTTTCCGAGAACTTTGAAATTGTACCTTAACTCTTCCGCATCATTTTTGAACAGCAGCAGCAAAACCAAGTTTTTTTTTTGGTCAGCAACCATTTTCTCTTACCACCAATCAAAGTGACTTACCAGTTAGCATAGTCAATATTTGTAACTTTACTACAAAGAACTGGCTCACCGATTACCACTTTACCATTGAGTCAAAGAAAGAAAGTGATCGCAGTGCAGGTAATTACTGATGCATCACAGATGTATGCAACATCTTGCGCACTGCAGAATGTAAGTGTTTGGAAGAGTTAATATTGCTGGTAAGAAATACATTAATGTCTTCAAAATAAACCATTAAGTGTAAGCAATAAGACTTAAATAATCTCTAAAATCTTGGAAACAGGGAAACATTTATTCATCAACTGTATAGAATGTTAAATGTTATTTTTCAGCTTTCATCATATAGTTTTTTTTAAGACCTGGTAATCTGTTAACTGGTGATGATTCAATAAATAACCCCTATAAGCATTTCACATAGGATAATCTGGGGGAATGCTGTTTTATAACTCTCTGTCCAGAAGCAGCACACTATCAGCGGCTGATTTCTGTCACTCTCAGATCTATTTAATTCAAACAGATTTATCTCAGGAATACTAAACTGAACCACTAGCAATGCATTACATGCTGTGAATTCAATATGAAAAAAAGTTTCTATAACATACTGCATTCGTGTCTTTTCATCCATTTTCTCATCATTCTTCTTGATCAGATTCCAAAATTTTCTAAGCTTTGGTGTCTTTTTCAGTTCTTGTTCCAGACGCGCCTGAAAAGGTGAAATGGTATTCAGCCACCAAAAACAATTATGAACCCCTTCTATTATACAGGATATAAATCTAGTTAGCAGAAAAGGAAAAAAAAATGTAGTACCATGCACAAATAAGAATCTATAGCCAGCCATCCAACAACATGATCAGGTTTCCCCAAGTCTATTCTCAACAAGTACCTATTACAACCAAGGTTACAACATTACACGAATTAATAATCTACTGATTAGTCACACTTAGATGGTCTGCTGAGAGTCTTTAGAAGAGAATCATCTTCCAATATTCACATCCCAGTATAAAACATTTTTAGAAAACAGAAAACCTCACCATCAAAAAAAAACCCTGAAAATCTGGTTACTTTTCATTGACTTCATCAAAAGATCTGCAGCAGTGAAGCCCACAGAGTATTTTTGGTTTATGAATTAATACCAGATAGTAATGTCTTGTTTAGTGAATTTCCTTCTTTCTGTGTGGTTACTTTCAATTGTTTGCATTAAGAATAAATAAAACACCAGACTCTATTGTATATTGGCTTTCCTGGTCTCTAAAAAAAGAATGATTTTTCAAAATACACAAAATACTTTTTTCCTGAAAAAGATAAAAAATAGATCAAGCATAAGTCATCACAGACCATTCATTACAATAAGAGACATAATGTACTAGAAGCTCATTAAAGAAAGTTAAGCTGTGCAAGGATCAATTCCGGGAAGAGAAGCATATAGGAACATAAAAGTGAATGATCATGCTATCCTTAGTGATTATAATTAGAAATAACTCATTTAGACATCTCAAAAAGATTTTACTTAATATTGCCTTTATCTCACAAGATGACATAGGTATGTAATAATAAACATTAGCTCAGTATATATATTCAATTAAAAAATCATTACAGTTGCACAGTCAAGCACTCAAAAGTTAAAAAATGCCAGAAGTAAAGTTTCCCCTGTGGAAAAATAGTATGTGATCATGGACTACCATAATACATACAACGGGACCAATTTAAGATTTTATGGGTCACCTTAATTCAGACATTTCCTAACTCTAAATTTCTCATTTCAGTCACGCCAGCAGGGAAGTATTAACACAGGAGACATTCTCTCTGCTTGCAGTTCATGTTGCCACAGTGGCCCCTTGGCTGCCAGACAAAGCAACTGCAAGGAAGGTCCTTAGCCCCTACAGGTGCAGCCTAAAGCTGGAGAATGCTCCATACAGATGGAGTCTACAGAGAATTTAGCACTCACAGTAACAGATACCTACTGAGCATATGTAAATTGAGTTTTGTTTTGTTTTGTTTTGTTTTTTTAAGAGGTTCATCACTTGGCCAGATCTGAGCCCTTTTCACAGGGCCAGCAGAAAGCACATCCCTGACACCAGGGTGATGTCTCCTGACAAATTTCAAGTCCTTGTTCCAAAGCAAGAGGTGCTAGAGTTTCTCAAATGATAATAAGAATTTTTTTAAATTGTCAAAACAATGCATTTTTCCCTGAGCTTGCTCTGAGTAACAGTTGATTTGTTTTTGCTGAATTTAAAAATTAAATGATAATAATCAAGACACCTCGCATGGAAGCTCTCTCAATCCAACTCATTAAAGTTTGACAAAGCTACAAACAACCGAAAACAGGTCTCATAATGGAAAGTATTAGGAAACCTTAACTGCAATAAATGCTACCCCTGCCGCCTATAATACAATTAAAATGATTTTTGCAAGAAGATGCGGTAGGTCAAGTAAAGAGAAAGTTTTGGCAAACATGAAGGAGTACATTTTTTAAAGAATTACATAGGATTTTAAAGTATGGGTCTTCCATTAAAGTTAATGGACATTTCATACTTAAACCCTTGTGCACTCTTTGGAAGGTTGTTTGGCCATTTTTTGGTGATAAAACACTTACAGGTTGTAGGCCCATCCACATGGGCAGGGAGATGAGCTGCTGCACTTGACCCCTGATCAAATCCACTTCCTGTTACAAGGTATTAAATAGAGAAGTCAACTTAGAGCATTTAAGATCTGTTTACAGAAATATGAAGAACATAAGAATGTCTATACTGGGTCAGACCAAAGGTCTATCCAGCCTAGTATCCTGTCTAACGACAGTAGCCAATGCCAGGTGCCCCAGTGGGAGTGAACCCAGCAGATAATGATCAAGTGATCTCTCCCCTGCCGTCCATCACCATGCTCTGACAAACAGAGGCTAAGGACACCATTCCTTACCCATCCATGCTAATAGCCATTAATTGGAGTTACGTTAGCTATCTTTCAGTCACTGGGTACAGAAGCCGATTTAAAGGACAGGGTACAAACCATAGTTAGTAGTTCTGCAATTTCATATATCAGTTCTTTCAGAACTCTTGGGTGAATGACATCTGGTCTCGGTGACTTGTTACTGTTAAGTTTATCAATTAATTCCAAAACCACCTCTAGTGACACCTCAATCTGTGACAATTCCTCAGATTTGTCACCTACAAAAACTGGCTCAGGTTTGGGAATCTCCCTAACATCCTCAGCCGTGAAGACTGAGGCAAAGAATTCAAGACTGAAGCAAAGAATTATCTTGCAAGCACATTCCTAATGCCTTTATGTCCGTAAATATTATAGGCTCTACCCTTCACATAAAAAAAAATACACATACTATTCTAGATTTAGAAGATTTCAAGCAGATAAGAGTTGACCTCTACACAATGCCATGCTATCTAACACGCTATCATAGCTAACATGCTATCTAACTTGATTATTTTAGGAATTTTCTGTTTCGGTTTGCTTTCACAAATCCTCTGTCAGTACACGACACTTAAGTTTCCTATTTAATCCATGAAATCCTCTTACCTAACTATTTCAAAGCAGTGTTGCCAACTTAGCGACTTTGTCACTAGATTTAGTGACTTTCTGGTATCCCTAGCAAGAAAATAAGTGTTAAAATGATCAGTGACAAATCTAGTGACTTTCACTGCTAATTACAGTGACATTCAGAGAAAGTCGTCATCAATATGCATATTCACAAAATCATTCACAAGCAGCTCAATAGTGTTAATAAAATCCATTCTATGTTCTTCTTACTACATTCTGTTGCACATCAAGTCAATGTTATTACGTCTCAACTGAGCATGTCCTCAGAAAGAATCACATTCCAATGCTTCTTGGGCTAAGAACGCTATAATCTACAGGCAAGCAAAAGAAGTTTGTGGAGGCTAAATGAATACAATGCTAAAGCCAGGAGCACTTTGGAGAAAGCAGCACATTAGTCAGGGCTTGTTTTTACCCAAATGCATTCTCGCTTGCTGCTCCATAGTAGATAGTGCACCCTGTGATGCAGGGAAAGAAGGCTAATGAAGTGGGCAGGGAGGGTAAAGCAAGTTAGCCAGCAGGGAGATCCACATGGATGGAATGAGACACGAGTGGGATGAGATAGGGCCATGTGCCCCAGTTGGGCCGGGGGTAGGGAAGGGGGAAAAGAGGGGGCACTGTGCCTCCAGGATTGAAGCCGTTACTACAGGATCAACGATGGAGATAGTAAATGGGAACTGAAATAAAGCTCTTTCCCCTGGCTTGGCCTGAGATTAGCTGCCCAGCTGTTTTCAGAAATGAAACCCTGGAAACACGGGGAAGGGGTCCAGCTAGCAGATTTTTGTTTTTAAATCTACTTTCTTGGCTCTCTGGAGAACTGAGCTCAGGTCACGTGAATGCCCTCTTCCCCCCGGTTCTGGGCTCTCCTGCCTTTCACTAACCTGTCAGTTCAAATCCAGGCTGGCAAAATAGGAAGGCTCAGCTGAAATTAACCAACCCCAGCCAACCTGGGCTGCATTATACAGAGCACCCATCCCAATGAGCAGAGAGGGCTGCAGTTTCCTTCCCAGTGAACAGAGTGCACCCTCCTGATGACGACAGTGTTCTATTGTAGTTGCTTCTGGTGTGTGGCAGAATGTAGTAAGAGGAGCATGGAATGGATTTTAACAACACTATTAAGCTGCATGTGAATGATTTTGTGACTTTACTTGTGTGCCTGCGTGTGTGTATAATTCTCTGTTGAATTCTCTGGAAATACTGTTCGGTGACATTTTTGACTCTTTTTGAGTGTTTCAACAGCTACATCTAGCGACTTTTCAGGGTTTGTCTGGTGACTTCCTGCTATATGGAGTTGGCAATTCAAAGTGAAGATAGACAAGATCTGACATGACCACCCAATTACTCCCTCTGCCCAATGACAGTGAATTCTCTCATTTCCATCCTTCCACTATCCCCTCCACATACCCTAGTAGCACAAGCCTCTTTTGTCTTATGACTCTCATTGCTCCACTCACTCCTTCAGACTCTTCTTCAACCTGATCGGGTTTTTTCTCCACTCATAATAGAAGCTTCTTACAGTCTCCCCAAAATCTGAAAGAAATCCACCTTGACCCAACTTCCTCCTAACGCGCCATCTCCAGAATTACTGAACGCTCCATCTAGAACTCTGCCCTTGCTCTCCATCCATTTAGTTTTTGCCCTTTCCACTCAACTAAAATTGCTTCACCAAGGTCTCCAATGATCTCTTGCTAGCCTAGTATGAGAGGCTCCACTCTATCCTCGACTTTTCAGACCTCCATAATTTAGCATCTGCCTTGTTAACCTCTGTTCTAACTTATCTTGTTCCTTATTCCATGTAAGATTCCAGCCTACATCACCAGTTTGCTCCCAGTTCCAGTCTCCTACCACAAGCACCTTCATAATTCCTTCCATACTGTGCTATGTATATGGAACATCCTACCCATATTAGTCCATGAATTGCCACCATGTTCTCTTTCACAGCCCTGAAGATCTACTTTTACCATGATGCCTCTGAGAGAAATATTAACTCATAATAGCTAAGTAGAAGAACGACAGAGACATCTAATATTTATGTTGTTTGTTTTCTTACAATGTATTTTTACAAAAAAATTAAAACCACTTAGTTATGCACATATCTGGTCAATGTAAACAATTTTTATTACTATTTCTCTTAACCACTCTGTCCCATACCTTCTGATCATTACTTCTTAGATCCTGTCTTAATTTTATCATAAGTTCTTTGGGGGACAAACTGTATTCTACTCCATTTCTACAGCACCTAGTGCAATACATGTAGGCTTGGAATCACTAAATATTTCATCTGTAAACATCAGTAAAAGTTGATTTCGCCGTACACACATAACCCGATCAAAAATAATTTGTATCAATAATTGAAATGTACAAATAGGCAAAGAAAGAAAAATGATGCTTGAGAATAATTTAAATTTATCTCTAAGGATATTTACTTTATATTTTGATGTGTGGACAATTTGCGTTTTAACTGTTATAAAGCTTTTAACTTTTTGAATCTCAGTGACTATTGTCATTAAATAATTATTGTCTGACCCTCCCCCATAATGTCCCGCAACGGTGAAGATTTAAATTGATTAAAAAATTATTTAAAAATAAACACTGATATTATCCATCAATATTTAAAAAAAAAATTCTATCAAGCTTAACTACTATAACACTGAATTTGACTCGGGATTTGTAGGTGAAAGCAAAATACAAATAATGGAAGACCATCGCCACCATGAATGATGGGGGAGCAATATTTCAAATAATGTGTGTGTGTAGAAAACTTATGCTCCAGAGGAGCCATCCTTTGGACAAAAGCTAGTTCAGTTTCAAATATCCATTGTATGTATCATGCCAATTGCACCAACTTGTGATCGACAGTTTTATACCACTTCCACTAGAAACTAAACACATAATTTTGTGTCTACTCTTTAAAACAACTATTAGTGCAGCAATACATTAATAACTAGAACTGGTTAGAAAAGTTAAAAAAATTGCTAAGTCTTTTTTCGATGTTTCATCAAAATTTCATTTACATGGAAGTTTTCCCACCCAGTTCTTAAAATACACAATTATAAAATAAAAGCACATTTCCCAGTATAATACAGTTATAAATTTAACTGAACTTAGGACTCCAATAACTAATAGTCTTATGCCCTCTTAAGTCTTCTATAGTACACACTCCCTCTCCCAGTAAGTGTCCCTCTCTCAACTTTGAGATAAGACACTGCACCCCCCTGCATGTCCTTCCCCATAGCAGGACAGTCAGTAGTTGGAAGGAGGGAGAAGGGAATGGAAGAGTACACAAGGGCCACAGCAACTACCACAGCCTTCTCTGCTGCTCCCAACTCCTGAGGGTAGAAATTTCAATATATGTCCTATTTAGCAGACTCACCAATTAAATCAATCTAGCTCTCACCTGGAGCAATACAGCCATATGGAAAATATTCAAACACGTTCAGCATAACTTACTAAACTGTTGAAGCAGTGATCAAGGAAGAGCAGAAGGACTGTCTGTTCATGCAGAGACAGTTCACTGTCGCTCTCATCTAATGATGCTTCCAAAATACATTTGAAAAAGAAAGGAAAGTGCTCTGGCTTCTTTTTGAATGTCTAGGAATAGAAGGGAAAGTTGCATTTTCAATTCGCTCCAGTCAAAACTATTTAATGTCTTTAAAAAACAAAAGAAAAATACAAACACAAAAAAAGGAGGTAAGTTCTTAACAAAATGCACACATGAAAAACATTGTGGCTGATTCTCTGACCTACTTTGGTCCCTTTATGCTTCTTACACAGTACAAATAGAGCAGAGGATTGGCCATATCTTCCTGTTCCAGAATTCCCATGAGGTGTAGGAGTCCTCAGGGGCAGAGCACTGGCTGGCTATGACACACACTCTACCTAGTTTGTGGCACAGGTGGTGTGTTGGGGAGGAGGTATGTCAGAATCCTGGCAGGAATACTCCATGTTCTGGTTAGGCTCAGCTAGCTGAGAATCCCATGGGACTGTTACCAGCTGGTACCAGTTATATCAACCCCTATACCACCCTAACCTGTGTTCAGGCCCAGTCAGACTATCAGGTAATCAGGTGGATTCTGACTAAAAAAAGCCACAGCTGTTTGGTGGTCAAAGCAATGAGTCTTGCTCTAGCTCCTATCCCACAAAGCCACCATAACAGGGGCACTCAATCATCTCAGCAGAGAAAACAAGGCTTGGATAATCATGGGGACCAGATGCCCTTCCAGAACAAGACTCACGTACATGGATAGGAAGGTGTGAGGAGGCTTGCACCTGTCACTTCCCATGCAGTACCTGGGCTGATACAGAAGCTGCAGAGACCTGAGCAAACAGAGTCACTCATTTATGCTATTCATCTGGCCTGTTTCACTAATACTAAAGTAATTCCCTTCCCTTTCTCTTGTAAGATCAATATAATGGGCACTATTAAAAAGTAAACTAACACACTATTGACTTTACTGTACTGTCACTTGCCTGTACTTGGAATGTATTGAAGTATAATGAGATTTTTAGTTGCTGTTATTTTTAAAACATTGCACATGGTATATTTTTACATCTAATCGTGATCACTATTTCAGCAGTGCTTAAAAGGTCTCTCTCTCTCTCTCTCTCTTACATACATATATACATACATATACATACATATATACATACACACACATACACACATTTAAATCAGTAAATCATATTAGGAGGAAAATGTGCCTCTGTTCTAAGGTTTGCATATTATATTTCTGCCTAGATTATATTGCTGATACCTGCTTATATATATTTAAAAATTAGAGGTTTACTTAAGAAATGGTATTCTAAAGGAGTTACTAATAAGAATATTATACATAAAACATTTTCAGTTTACATAAGCTACAAAAATATACTCAAAGGTTTCAAACAAGAAACTGACAGAGATAAAATAGTTGTCCTACTTCCAGTGATATATTTCTACATACACAAATGTAATTCCCTCTCAGTATTTTTTTCTACCACCAAAAAAATTCTTCACCAAATGCCAGACTTTCTGTCAAGTGTCAAAAAGAGAGGAACACATCTGAAATGCAAAGACATTACATAGTAGAACAAATGATTTCATATCAAAGGAGAAATCCCTGTGAAAAGAAATCTTTCATCTGTCCACTGCTTTTCTCAAAAAAAAACAAACCATACAACTGTTTAAAACACTCTGGCAGATAACCTCAGAAAACGCACCATTTACTTTTAACATTGTCAGCTCTGCTATCTTCCATCACTTTAAGTGGGCACAGTGTGAAAGCTGCAACTTGTGGATCAAAGACAATGCAAGCTGTAACTGAAATTGGTTACCTCCCATGCAGGTACATTTTCTCTGAACTTCTCATTCACCATACAGCAGATTGACATTAAATAGGCCTTACTGGACACCTCTGGCGAATAGTTCATCCACAGGTAATTTTCGAGGTACTGGCTGGGAAGCGTGAAGAGAAAGAATTTCTCATTAGTTCCCACCACCCACCTAAGCTGTCATTTATCTGAAAAAAGCATAATTAGCTACAGATTTTTATTTAAAATCCATCTTTACAATTCGTGAGTAGTTCCTGAAGTTAAATCTAATCTAGGTCATTGCAGCAAAACTCATTGGATAAGCACAGTATATAAGAGAGATGAATTACTCACTTGGAGGACTGTTGATTAAAGAGTTTTTATATGTACGAGGTGGTCATAATATCGTAAGCCTGGACACTATTTCAGGTTGATTTTCCAGTAGAAGAGAATAACTCAATCTACTGCATATGATAAACACTTCAGACACTTCCTCTAGTACTTAGATACAAATGCCAGCTTTCCCTCATGAGAGAAAGCATTATGGCATAACACCACATTTTATAAAATTATTAATATACATATTTTAGTTGATAATAGAAAATGACTAGGCATCAGCAAAGATTATACATATAAAGTGGTGTACAAAGGCAACAAAATGACGTAGTTCCACATGGCAAGCAATCTAAAGTAATTAACATATTGGACTGAATAAGACCTCAAATCCTAATTTGCTTTTGCAACTGCAGAGCCCACAAAAACTCCAAGAGCTCACTTTATTTAATTACAGTAGTTCTACTCTAAAACCATAATATGCCTGAACACCACACACAAACATTAATGGATTTAACCTCACAACATCTGTGAAGCAGGTAAGTATAATTATACTAGTTTTACAGATGGGGGAAATAGTCACAGAACAGTTAAGTAATTTTTCTAAAGGTTACATAGAATATCAATGGCTCAGTCAGGAATAGTAATCAAGTCTCCTTAGTCCCAAGATTTGGCCTTACTTGCCCCCACCCCCTTTCAAAGATTGCAACTCATCTGTGGTTTATGTGACAACTGGACTCAGAGGAACTATATTGGGAAAGAAAGAGCATACTTGGTTTTCCTGTAATGTCTTAGCTGGGAGGTCGTTTTTCTCTTCTTTGACTGATAAGCTAAAGCCCTCTACATGGGAAACAACTCTAAAAATAGAGGTCAGTCAAAAGAGATGAATCATGATCACTTCTGACAAAAGTAGGCCTCCACTCTTGATGGGAGCCATGTGAGCTTTGAAGATTCTCTGGTTCTTGCAAAGGTCCTTGCCCAGTCATCCTCAACTTGTAAAATGGCAGCTGATGGGGCTCAAGGATAGGGAAATACAAAATGTGCATATGAAGATGGAAAAGACTGAGGCACTGATAGGACATGGATATGGGGAGAGAGACACAAAAGACACGGAGTTTAGGGAAATAGTGGGGAGTATATACTAACATTTTGAGGTTCAGCAGGTGTGGATGGACGAAGTACACTACCTTGCAAGCTCTTGTGTCTGACTTTTACTTTCATTGGTTACTATAGAGAGTTAAGTTTTATTTCACTCCAAAACTTACCTAAATTCAAGCAGCATTATCTTTCTAATGGCAAACCTAAAGGGGAAAAAAGGACAAAAAGTGAAACAGAAAAGAAAAACCCTCATGCTTATCTTTAGTCTAGATGACTCAGAAAAAGAAGCGTAAAAACTTTTCCTTTACTTCATGATTTGTTAATAAAAGTTGTACTCTTCTTCTAAAACTTCTGTGCAACTTTTCAAATATTGCCTTGCAATGACAGCTAAATGGATCCCAAATTAACTTCAGCACCTACTCTTCAAAGGCAATGGATTAGATTTTAAAGGAATCCCATATGAATTCACTGTAATAAAAATCACAAATGATAATTTTTCATCCAAATGATTTTGGTTATTTTATAGGTAAAGGGGATTCAAAATAAAGCAACTGTAAATCAAACTCTGATGTCCTAGATTTTAAAATCAGATCTCCAGAACCCAAATTTTCTTCCAGGGATGTTAACTTATACGGATTCCATGAGCCTTCAAGGATATTAGTTGCTGCCCCCTCTTCTCTGGATACAGTCATGGAATGTTGTTTTTAATCTTACACAATGCTTTGCCTCATCTTCTCTATTTAACATTAAGGCTCATTAGAAACATTCTCTTTAGCAAACTGTTATTAGTAAACTAGGAAAAAGACATGAATAAGACAACAACCAGAAGAGGAGGTCTCCCTAGCTGTCACCTCCTTTGCACATCTCAAACAGGAATACATTGCAGGGAAATCACAGAGGGTAAGAAGGAGAGACTCATCTCCACATTGTTAATTTTAGAGTCGTTTCCCCCAGTCAACCACTACAAAGACCACCTTACACTACGACAAATCACATAAAGGGAACAGAGAATGGAATGCAGAGAATGATTTATTCACTATATCAGACCTTAGTTAGATCATAATTCTAGAAACGTTGTCATAAAGAAAGCTTACATTTAATCTCTGAAATCACGAGTCAGCCAACGGCCATTACTACACTTTTCATTCATTTTCTAACTTTAATAATATGAAAGCACTTTAAATTAGCATGGATACATGTCTCCAACATATTCTAAATAATAAAGGAGCAACATTGTACTTACCTTGATTGGACAATTTCTTTTATATACACATCTTCAATAACCTATTGCAAACGATATATAAAAAATTATATTCATTAAGAGCTCATACTTTTGGATGGATTCATTTTTATATTCTAGACATTAAAGTTTCTGAAATCAGAACTGCCATTAACTAGATGCTCTATGTTTAATGATACTCAGGGAGTCCTCAATTATATCAATACTACCTTGCATCCTTATTGCACTTTTCCTCCACAGGTCTTACTTTACAAGGTCTCACAGGAAGTCTTTGGCAGTGCTCAGACTAAACCCAGTTTTGAAACTAACTAGTAATTCTGGGTAGTCAACTTGAGACATATTAAAGAGGCCTGATGTTCAGAAAGTATTGCGCAACTGCCCTCAGAAAATCAGACCCCTTTAAGATCTTTCAAATTGGGTAAACACACACACACAAAAAGAGGTATCCAAAACCACTAGAAACTTTTGAAAATCTGGGCTCCATGACTTGTATGCTAGACGATACTGTCACTACAGAACTCCAGCAACCACAAACTATATTTTTCATTATTTTTGCTTCCTTTAAACCAAGAATTGAGTGGTAGGGCTGTCCCTGCAAAGCACATGGGACCTGCCTGCAATATTTCATAAATATTACATATTCCATCTGTTTGCCTTTGTTATTGTGCTGTTTATAAGGAGTTAATTTAAAAAGGGGATAGTTGCATTGTCTCTCTTTCTGCACAGGCAGAAAGACAATAACAGAGAGACAATAACTTTATGCGCCCATCTCCATCAACACTGGATTGACAGTGCTAGAGCCATCTGCTGTGATGTGATGGCCAGATCCCACAACTGGGCTTGTGAAACAAATTTCTTCAGGAACATCACAGCCCTGTAAAGATTGTGAGGGGATCAAAAGCCTCAAAGTTTTAAAGACAGACAGGAAGAGGGAAGATGGTAAGAGTGGGGCAGACTGCTGGGGAGGAGACTGAACCCCAGGGCCCAAAGGCAAAGGGGGTCGGGGATAAGTTAGGCCTACATCTCTTTAGGTAAAATAGATATGTGCATAGGCTGCATATCATGTTAAAATCCCTTTTCATTTTTATGCTTTGTTTTGGGTCACTGGTCACAGCTCATGAAGGGAAGCTTGCAAGTAGTCAAACCTAGTCAGCCCTGCTAAGCAACCATGGTTAGTGCATAGAGTACTATAGCCCAACGCATCGTCTATGATTGGTAGAGATCATAGAATTCCACTCCAAGACAGGTGAAGGCAAGACACCCCTAAGGGTGGTACACTCTAGGAGAGAAAAGAAGGGGTCACAGGTACAAATGGCCCTCTGAACCATGAGTCCCTATAAATGTCACTGGCTGCCAACATAACAACTTTGTTCCTTCTCTGTGGAGAATTTTGTATTTAGACGGTTTAAGATTATACTGATCGTGTTTACATGAAGACAGCCAGGATAGATCTATACTGCAATTAAACACCTGCGGCTGGCCCCTGTCAGCTGATGCAGGTTCACAGGGCTAGGCAGGCTACTGGGCTGTAAAACTGCGGTGTAGCTGGAGCCTGAGCTCTGGGACCCTGTGAGTTGGGAGGACCAAACATCCACACCACAATTTTACAGCCCTGTAGACTGAGAACTGCGAGACCAAGTCAGCTAAAATGGGCCAGTTGAAGGTGTTTAATTGCAGTGTAGACATACTGCCAGTGTCAAGCAATCAGTTTCACAGACCTGGTGCATCCGTAAATGTCAGAAAATGCTAGTCAAGTTTACAAAGAGAATATAAAATGTGCGCTCAGGAGACCTAATATTTCCTAAATTTACTGGTATAACGCTAATAATAAAATAATAATAATATTGGTAATACCTATTTCTTATATAATGCTTTTCACTGGTGGATCTGAAAGTTTCACAATCTTTTAATGCATTTATCCCCACAATATCGTTGGGAAGCAGAAAGGCATTTTATGGACGGGGAACTGAAGCACAGAGACAAAGTAACTTGGAAGTCTACAGCACAGCAGGAAATTGAACCCATGTCTCACATGTCCCAGGCCAATGCCTTAAGCACTGGACAATCCTTCCTCTTAGTCTATGCCAGGGATAGGCAACCTTTCGCACACGGCCTGCCAGGGTCCTTACCCTGGCGGGCCAGGCCCGTTTGTTTACCAGCCGTGTCTACAGGTTCAGCTGATCGCGGCTCCCACTGGCCACAGTTCGCCGCTCCAGGCCAATGGGGGAGGCGAAAAGTGGCGGCAAGTACAGCCCTCAGCTAGTGCAGCTTCCCACAGCCCCCATTGACCTGGGATGGGGTGAACCACAGCAGTGGGAGCTGCAATCAGCCGAACCTGCGGAGGCAGCAGGTAAATAAACCGGCCCGGCCCACACCGCCATGGCGAGCCGCGTGCCAAAGGTTGCCGATCCCTGGTCTATGCTATCACTACAAAGATGATCTGATGCATCAGAAGACCCAGAACATTAAGGAGTCATCTAGTATACAATTATAACAGACACATGAGCTAATTACAGCTCAGTTTCAATTTATTTATAGTGCAGACAAGATCTTAACTAAAGCCCTAGACATGTTATTGTAGAATCTATCGTAATTAGGTCCACTGACTCACCTGTAGTTGTTGGGTACACAGAACCAACACTGGGTTTGGATTACTCCTGTCAGAATTGTGCCCCACCGTGTAATGCAAAAATTGTGCACAACTGATGTTCCCCACAGATTTTATTTTTCCCCTGCAGCATTTGTGATTTCTACCACCCAATGACAGCCCCAGCCACCGGTGGCTGATAGAAGGACCATGATTAAATTGTGTTAACCTGATAAATAAAATATACAGAATTTTGCAGACCTTTAAAATATCGTGCACAGAATTTTTATTTTTTTGGCATATAATTCCTCCGGAGCGGTTTTAGATACTCTATTATGTCTGATCCTGCAAACACGTACTTAACTTTACACACAAGTAGTCCTACATAAGAAACTAATGTTGCTGACAATAAGAAAACTGCAGCCCTTCAACATGGTGAAGGCAAAGTCTCTTTTCTATCTCCTGGATGGAAAAGACAAAAGACTCTTATGTTAGAAATATTATTGGACAGAAGTTGACTTATGTACTTTGATCACATCAAGTGAAGAGCTTGAAGTAATCTTGAAAAAATTATCATGGAAGAAATGATAGCAAGTCATCATAGTAGAGGACGACCAGTGAGGAGAGAATTAGCTGATGTGTGACAGATCACAGGGTGGTCAGTTGCTTAGCATGCAAAGTTAGCAATGGATCGAAAAGTCCTCAGAAAATTCTATTATGTCACCAGCATTCAGATATGAATAAATGGATTTACTACTAATAAACAGAGGTGGCAGGAGTAGCTCAGTGGTTTGAGCACTGGCGTGCTGAACCCAGGGCTGTGAGTTCAATCCCTGAGGGGGCCACATAGGGATCTGGGGCAAAATCAGTACTTGGTCCTGCTAGTGAAGGCAGGGGGCTGGACTCAATGACCCTCAGGGTCCCTTCCAGTTTGAAGAGATAGGTATATCTCCATTTATTACTAATTCCTAGTCCTACAAAAAGTTAAGCACATGTATTTGCAAGATTGGGGCCTTATTAACATGCAAGTGTATTTATCAATAAAAATCAGAAAGATTAGCATGACAAAAAGTTAACTAAGTTGTTCTGGGAAATTTTCAAGACAATACAAAAAAAATAGAATATCAACATTGGTTGCCTAATACCCTACCTACTAGGTTTTCTGTTTTGTTGTCTAGAGAAACCCTACTACAGTGATGAGCTCCACCGGGGGTGGGGGAGGGGGAGGAGAGATGACAACATTCTTACGTACTACAAGCCAAGAATTTTTTAAACATTCGTCACTCTATTACATCCTGTTAATACCAATGCAAGTAATAACCTAAGTTTTTACCTTTGAATCAAAAGGTAATTTTTTCTTCACATGTGGAGCCCAGTACTTATTTGCCAACTGGAAGGAAAAAAAAGTATTTTCATTAAACATTTGGACAAAATACACAATAATCTAAAATAGATACAATGTAGTTACATAGTGAACCAAAACCACAATGTTTTTATTCCACATGCTAGCTAAATTTAATCTCCTAACAGATATACCTAATGAAAAGGTGCCATTTAAGTCATGCACTGCTCCGTAGATGATGTGAGAAGGCTCAAGTTGGATGAAGGACTGCATGTTTCTCCTAAATCATCTTGATGGTGGGACAGGAAGGGCAGGTGGGCTCCCCACACAGTATGCATTGGCCATTGACCTCCACTCAAGCAGATATTCTAAGACCTCCTGAGAAATTTCAGAGGTTTCAGGATACTTAGAAAGAGCCAAGGGATTTCTGTTGAAGGCCTAGCACCTCCTCACTACTCCTCATCTCCTGATTCAGCAAGATTAATGAGATATGCTGCCACAGGCTCCATGGTCATCTCTGACCAAGCTTCATCCTGAATGAAGAAGGGGAGGATCCACTGGACAGAGCAGAGCAGAGCAGGAATTCACATCAAACTACTTAAAACCCACCTGTTTCATGATACATTCCAATTACACTGAACCTTCGGCCACCGTTATGATGTTCTGCTTATTTTGTACCATTACAAATTGTTTTCTTGTAAGTCCCTCAGGTCAGAGGACCTATTACTTTCTTGGCAGAGACATTCCTATTGTACAGCAGTATATTCCAACACTACCATACAATGAACTTGAAAAATTCACTCCCCTACAGTAGAGAGCTTACTCTACAAGTTTCATGAACGTATGCCGAGTCAAAAACTGCAACTAAAACTTAGGATTGACCTAGCTATGTCATTTAGGGGCATGAAACCATTCACACCCCTGAAAGACAGATAGTTAAACTGACCTATGTCCCAGTGTAGACACCACTGGGTCAATGGAAGAATTCTTCCTTTCTAGGGAGTGGATTTACTACAGAGATGGAAAACCCCCTTCCGTTGCTGTAGTAAGCATCTACACCACAGTGGCACAGCTACCGCCCTGCCGTTGTAAGGGCTTGTAACATAGATATAGCCTCTGTTGTTGTCACTCGTTGTACCACCTCCTTTCATAGGACAGTTGCAGGCGTGCTAAGTGTGCATCCCCACAGGCTAGGTCTCGGGAGCCATAAAGAAGCAGCAGGGGACAAAAATCATGCAGGGCAGTGGGCATGATAGTGGAGCGGTGACTTTCAGTGTTCACTCAATCTCTGTTCATCGACTGGGGCTGATGTAGATGGGATGGGAGAGGGAGGCAGGGATGAGGACAAGTTTTCACGCATCAACGGAGCTTTGTATAGTGATGGCTCATGCTTGGCTTTTGCAGCTGCTCTTGCAAAGAAATTGTTCAGGAGCCCTAGCTGGAGGAACAATTGGAAGAGGTGGACCTGAGCAGCCTGGACATCCTTCTTAGGAGACATGAACAGTCTTCAGCTTTCTGCCTTCCGCATAACTGGCTGTGAGTAAGCAGCCAGTGCTTTGAATCCCTCATCTGTACGCGCTGTAGTTCTCTTCACATGTCATGTGCTTCCTCAGTGGGTACGGAGCTCTGTGGGATTAAGGCTGGAGAAGGGACCAGAGTCTGTTGTGCAGTGTGTTTATTTCAGGTGCCATTACGGGGGGAGGGGGGGGATTGTTGTAATGTTTCCACTTAAAGAAGAACGAGATTTTAGTCCTTGTAGTTGTAACAATAACCTTCCAAATGTGACCCAAGTGTGAGACAAAGTTGCCATGTTGAGTCTGCGGACATACAACTCAATGCTCATAGCATCGCCACATAATTAATTAACGAAACCCAGGCCAACCCTCCATTAAACCACTGACCGGCGTGCACTGAAGACCGGGGTGTCGAACTGCTCGGACGCTGTACACACCGTGCCCCATGAACCAGAGCAACGCGCTGCCTAGGGACGCCCCCAAAGCCAGGAGCTCAGAGGGATCAGACACTGCGAGGCCAAGGGGCTGACCCGCGTTGCACCAGCTCAAACGTCACTAGCCCCTGAATGAACTGGCCCGGCCGGGAGAGCCCCGGGCAGCTAACGGGCCTGGCAGCGCACGGCTCCCACCCCGCGGCGCTCGGCCGCAGCACAGGGCGGGGGCGGATATTCCCCACTCTGGCCCCTCCCGCCCTCACCTGGGTCACGAACTCCGCGTTGATCTGCGCCACAGTGGGCGCCACGATCTTCTTGGGCTGAAGCGAAGCCGCCGCCGCCACCGCCATGCCGAAGCGCGTAGGGGGTCCCGGCGCCTCACTCACCCCGTCTCCCCCCGGTAACCGGTCTCGAGGCACGAACGTTCTGTTCTGTTCCGTTCCCCCGCGCCCGGTCCGCCCCCGAATGGACTCTCCCACCCAGAGCCTCGGCCAGCCCCGCTCAGTTACTCGCCTCACACCTGGCGCTTGCCGCTTGGGTCAGGAGAGCGGAAGTTAAGGAAGAAAACGGAAGCAGAATGCGCATCCGGGTCATCAGAGAATCTGCAGGGCTAGAGAGGCAGGCAGGCGAGGTCATAGAGATCGCGCGCTCGTTGCTAGAGCGGCAGTTAGTGGGAGACAATGCGTTGGCTGCACCACCTGCTGGGCACTAAATGTAACTGCAGCAAGATGGTAATAGGCGCCCTCCTCCCATTCCCTGTACTCCTTTTTTGGCCAAGTGAGTCGGTCGGGAGCCTGTGCTGCTGTAGGAGCCAGGAGGGAGTGTGGCAGTGATGGGGCACCATCCCATTATACAGCACAGCTCAGTCTCCTCTTTACTCACACATCTTGCCCTGTGCCCCTAACCCAGAGATTGGGGGCAAGTGCTGGGGTCGCCCTTTAACCCCATCACACTATTCCAGGGACCAAAAGTATGAGGGGCAAGCAAGAGATGCCCAGGGAAGAATATCAGTAAGAGAGACAATGGCAGCTCCTGACCCTGGTGCTGCAAGGGAGAAGGCTCTCTCACCAACAGTGATAAGGTAATGCCTAGGGACCAAGAGGCTAGTGATACCAGCTGCAAAGAGGGAACAGAGTAGGAGGAGTTAGAGAGCTCAGCTACCCCAAGCCTATTTCCAAACAGAATAATTTTCATGTATTATTAGTGATTCATTTTTCTTCCACACCTTCTGCCAACGTAACTCGCACTTCCCATTGCCCGAAGCACCATCCCACTGAGTAGCTGGATAATGTAAGAGTTTAATGAATCAGCAACGGCAGCCAACTAAGACCCAATGCTTCAGTTCACACTTTAGGGGCTCATAGTTATTGCACTATAGGTCCCCAGTTCAAATTCATGTCAGGCTAAACAGTGTCAGTTATACCAGCAGATCTCTGTCAGAGGAAAGACAGTAATACTACAATATGGAGGAGATTTTACAAGCTCTAATGTCAAGGGGAACAAATTCTCATCTCAGTTATGCATGTACAGCTGTGAAGCACTGCCAAGGAAGTGCTATTCCTGTTGGGTTTTGGAATTGGGTTGGACAGAACAAAGTCTCCAGCAGATTGGGAATTCATGGCACAGAACCTGGCCCAGGAACTTCCAACTCTTTGTGGTCAAAGTAAATGTATCTTGTCATCTTTTTGCTGTACACTATTTTGTGTTAATGGCTGTGGTGTTAAATTTTACATTTTAAAATACATATTTCAATGTGCCAACACTAAATGCAGGATAAACCCATCTGTGCTGGCATCTTAAAAGGTTGAGACATTAAATTGTATAAGATTTTAAGCCTGTTTCCTGATTTTGCATTTGTAATCTGAAGAATATAGAATAATAAGAAATAGATAGTAGCTTGATATAGAACAGTGGTAAATTCACCTCTAAAATAAGTGGAAGAAAACCACACTTCTACTGATGACACAGGAATTGCATGTGATCTGAGCATCTTAAACTCATGAAGCTATAACTTTGAATTCCCTGATGGTCTTAAATTAAACTTCAGGTTATTTTTTAAAACCTCATATCACTACATTTATTTAAATTTCAGTTCTACCTATTCATTTTAGATTTTACTAGGTACTACTGTACCCCAGAGCCAGAATTATTCTCTAGAAGTGAATTATTTCATTGTCATCTCATTGTGAGTTGCTCCTGTTCCATCATTCATTTAATAAGCCTCATCTCCTATCTTTAAGAGATCTGGAAACATAGCAGGACTCCTAGAAGTTATGGAAATACACAATAATAATGTAAGATCCCTAATTTGACTTCAGATGTTCAGTAAAAGTTTGTTTGAAATATATAGTCAAATATTGAGCCTGATTCACACTGAGCAGTGTGTTATGATGTTCTGCACTAGTACTTTGTAATCTACCCCAAGTAAAGGACAGAGCAAAGCTGTGCTATTCCAAGAGCAAATTAGGGACTGAATTGCAACTCTGAGGGTCATAAAATGATCCCCCCAGCTCCTTGGAAGCCTTTTTCTGACACGGCTTGCTTCCCTTTCTGGTACTGAGCAGCTTATTAGGGTGGGCTGCACAGCCCAGCCCCCATCTATTCCCTTCTCTGCCCTTTAGGATTATCAGCCCACTGGCAGCTCTCCCCCCACACTGCTGCCAGTGATAGGGGAAACCTGCACAAGGAAGTCCTTAATTACATATATATAATGGAATCAATGATTGTTAGATGATATGAGGTTTTTAACGCACAAATAAAATATCAAGAGTGAAGCCTAGCTGACAATCACCGCAATATAAAACTTTTTCAAGTCTAATGTGCAGAAACTGGTGTCAGGCTTAAAGAACTTGGAAAGATGCAATGAATTATGAATACAGATATAGATGAATATAGTGCAATAGTAGATATATGCGTGGGAATTGGCATGTCTGCCATTTTCAGTTACCACAAAGACATGCAGAATATGTATCCCTTGCAAGTGCCTAAACCTCATTAAATGGAAGGCTATTGAGTAAGGTAGGATAAAAGGAAATGCCCGCTTTACCCATCACACTGGGTTCCATATTATCCCACACGATTCACCATTACTTAAAGTAACATGACAAAATTGTACCAAAGATGTAAAGAAACTGGGAATCTTTCTGTTGGGTAAAAAGGGCCAAAAGTGATTAAATAATTATATGAACCTGGGAATCCTGCATACACAGAGTCCTGAAAATGGTTTTTAGCAACTCATTGCAGATCTATGGAACAGAATTTTATAAGACTAACTTCGGAGGGGGGCATATATTTCTCTTCTCGGTAAACAGATAATACTGTAACATCAAGACATTCTAATGTAAACAATTAATTTTTCTAAAACCACTTAAGATTCATCTGATTTCAGTTCCTTTAAAATAAAGTATGGGAGGTGGGCAGAGGAATTCAAAATATGTATTACGTTTGCCATGAAGAAACAGAAGCAGACAACATATTTTCTACACAGCAAGCAGGAGACTTCTGGGATCAGTATTTTTCCACAGCAACAACTAAAGGAAGATGTGGGGACGTGGAACCTGCAAACACCAATCCCAGCCACGCGAACTGCTTTATGAGTTGTCTACGCATTAGTAATTTTTGTTTCAGTTTTTAAAATACCATAATCCTTCAGTGGCAGCAACAGTAATCCTTAGTGGTGCCAGAAATATCAACTGTTAGTAAGTGTTGTCCTCCGTGGTATATTACATAGAATAATACAGGATGCTTTCTTGTAATAGGCGTGTTTCCATGGTGCACAGGAGACTAAAGAAATGTTAAGCTTAGTCAAAAACCAACTAACCTCTATGCTCATGTCTTTATGTGATAATTCATCTAGATCCCATTTTTAATTTCACCACAATTCTCAGTCTTCTCCTTCAGAAAGAAATGGACAGTGAGTGTCTTTCAAACTGATTTTCACTGAGTTTCAACTTAAGCCATCTGTTTAGTATCCTTTACCTGAAGCAAGACAGCAGGGTCCAGGAGACTTGTGCTCTTTAAAGTAGGCTTCTAGCTCTATCTTGTTCACAATTATACACGAACACAAGTTCTCTGAGGGATATCCCTCTGAGAAGCTCTTCAGTATAAGGGAACTCCACATGTGATAATATTCAAGAGGACAAGCCCATCACACATGCGCACACACTTTTTTTTTAATTTTGGAAGGAAATGCTTACCAATATGCAGCAGTTTTTAATTAAAAAAGCCCAATAACATCAAAGAGCTTTTGAAACAGGTACTGAGGGGATGGCAGAAAGAGAATGTTATTAAAATGATATGAAAAGGAGAGGGACATTCTCTTTAAGGAGGAAGAGGGACTCCACAGGTGAATCCTGTCTGTGGAACCTGATGGATAAATGTGCTCAACCAGTTCCAAGTAATCTGAGATCATATGAGGCAGGCATTAGAACTTATTGAAAAAGGTGACAAGAATCTTTTCTATTGGAAAGTGTTAGGCAGCCTAATAATAGGAGGTGCTACCAGCTCCCCATCTCGTAAGCTTTGGTTTTATTTTATTTTTGTGGGACTCAGTACCCACAGAAAAACAGCCACTACTGAGTTTATTCCAATTCAGTGGTGTGTCATGTTGTTTTTGCTGATGTGTGTATTTGTCTAATTCCAGTAGTTTCATTCTGGGTACGTCTCATTAAATAGTGAATGTAAGTACTTTCAAACATGATGCCTCAGTTTAGTAACAGATGTGTCTTAAAATATTTAGAACTTTCAAGTGTAAAGAAGCCTACAGCAATGTTCTTGTTTGTGGTATAAAAATGTAGGACACATTCTGGGCAATGTTCTGCCCTTGATTCTTTTGTGCAAAACTTACATTAACTTTAATGAGAATTCTGTCTTCATGACTGGATTAGGACTGATCTGTAGGTCAGATTCTGAGGTGTGCCAGAGGAGTGAGGGGTACACCTAATGAAAGGGGGAACATAGGTTACTGCATGCCACTTTTAGCTTCCCCAACACTAGGAATTGATTTGGCTTCCAGCTCAAGTCAGAACAGCCTAAGAGCTGTTTTAATTTTCTTAGTTTGCGATATCTCCTCAGTGGGCATTACATAGGATATGTCAGACTGGATCAGACCACTGGTCAGTCTCATTCAGAATCCTCTGTCGGACAGTGGTCATTACCAGATGCTTCAAAGGAAGGTGCAAGAAAGCCCACAGCATGCAGTTATCTGGTAACTTCCCAGGAGGGATAGGGGGCGAGGTACACTTCCTCCAAAAACAATAATTTGAGATTGGCTTAAACTATCCTTTCAAAAGCTTTTTATGGTAAGTGTTCACTAGTATAATACTGGCTATTCTTGCCCCTTAGAGTTTGATGTGGTGGCATCATGCTTATCAGGGATTCCTCTGTGCTAGGAGAATTCATCCATAATAGGGCAGGCTTGTTGGAGTTTATGATCTATCTCAGTACACGTGGAAAATGCTTCTTAGTTACTGTGTAATAGTCTAAAATATACTCTGGATTTTGCTAAGTCATCAAAAGAGCATGAAAATGGCACACAGTCATTTTAATTATCTCATAGATATGTTTTACACAATTACATTAACAGAACACTAGTGTTCCAAAGTCAACACTAAAGAGTTAGAAAATGCCAGAATTTAGATTGAAACAGAGAAGATAGATGAGATAATATATTTTATTGGACAAGCTTCCCAACCTCACCAAGTTCGTCGTCAGAAACAAGGTCACCACAGACCAGGATACACCAACTCAACTTCACTACTATGATGATGTGAAAGTTACTGGTAACCCTCCTAACAACTAACGGTTTGGCCATTAGGGGAAAGCAGCAGCCTCACGTACACAGTAACCTGAACTTTTGAATTATCTTTTCTCTTCTGCCTCAAAGCAGAGAAAACTTGCTTCAAACCAGTTTTTACTAACCAGATAGAGTGTGGGATTTGACACCTACCAATCAAGTGTTAACACGCAAGGGTCTTTGTCTGAAAGTGTATAAAAAGTTTGTGAAATTTGTGTGAGGCAGAGTCTTATGTACCAAGGTACAGGGCTCTCCTTTCTTCTGCAGAATAAAGCATCTTTTCCTTATCCCTGTCAGGCTGTTATTGGCTCTCAGCTGGGCAGACCCGATATTTCAGTAACAGTTTCTGGTGACCCAGATGGGACTCTCCTAGCTCGGACATTGGACTCCGGATGGCTGCGGCGAACTAGGAGCAGCGTCACCGGGGTGTTTAGCTCCTCTTCCTCACTTCACCGCGGCCCCTGGGGTTTGTGCTCCGATAAGGTGAGCCCTAATAGGATATCTGGTTCTGGTTTGCTATCTGGTTCTGGTTCTGTTCTGTTTAATTAACCAGTTACTGTTTTTCTGCTCTGTACATTTGGGCATTAGATGTGTGGGCGGAACTGAACCTCTCGTTCGTAATTCCTCAGGGTGGAAGCCATAGCGTGCGATGAAGCTCTGAGGTCGAATTGAGATCCTTCTGTCCCGTCTCTTGTAGCGGTCAGTGTAATAGAGGTAGAAAATTCTGGATAAGACCATAATTCCCTCTGCTCTCTGTGTAATTCTCTGTTTGAGTGTCAGGAGACAGATGGGTGGGTCTCTGGGTAAACCCTCTAAAGATAGCCCCTTTGGATTATATGTTAAGTTTGAACACCCTGCCCGGTGTGCAAAAAGGGATGTCAAGGAAGCACTTTTTACAACTTTGCACCTAGGATTGGCCAGCCCTGGGAACTGTATGGCCTGAGTTTGGCTCCATTGATATTCCGACTCATTTAACCCCTTTGCGCCTGATATTGGAGAATCAGGCACCAGGTCAAATGGACAATTGGTTTTTGTGGGACAATAAGGCTCATCGTCGCTTGAAGATGGTACAAATCCAGGCCCCTTTATTCCCGAAAGCCTGTGCCCCTCGCGAAGCCAATTGTTGGGAGGAGACCCCCCCCCATGTATTGTCCTTGACCGCAGCCACCCGCGGCAGTAATACCACCAACTGTGGTGGACCTGGTTCCCTCCTCTAAAGGGCCTGAGACAGCGGCCCTGCCACCTAAAACTGAGGAAGCCACAGTTCAAGTTGATGAATCAACTAGTGGAGCGATGGGTAGTGGGTACACTTCTTCTCTGTTCACCATCCTTAGTCTGTCCCATAAGAGAAAGGGAGCACTCTATGGGGAAGAAATAGTTAATATTCAGGCACCCCTCCGGAACATCCCAGTTCCCACAACGGATGGGTATGTGGTAGACCGTTATGTCCATATCCCTTTTACTACTGCAGATCTTATGAACTGGCAAACCACTACGCCTCACCTTAGAGACGACCCAGACGTCGTTCATAGGCGATTCCGTGCCATTTTTCAGTCTCATAATCCTGATTGGCAAGATGTGGGCCAACTTTTAGACTGTCTATTACGTATGGAGGAGAAAGAGCGGGTTCGAAGGGAGGCCCGGGAGGCTGCGGAGGCTGCCGGTGATGGGCGTGATATTATAGCTCTTACTAACCCTACTCAATGGAACCCAAATAATTCAACCCACCAGGCAAATCTAAAGAAATTCCTAAACTATATTTTGACAGGTATAAAACAAGCAGGAGAAAGAACTCTAGATTGGTCTAAGGTCCATAATACTGTACAAAGGAAAGAAGAATACCCCTCCGACTTTTATGAGAGACTTTCTAAAGCATTTTGTACTTATACTAACATAGACCCCAAGGTTACGGACATGCAGTCCATGGTCAGGCTTGTTTTTATCTCTCAGTCAGCCCCAGACATTAAGAAGCGGTTGCAGCAGCTCGAGGGAGCTGAGGGAAAATCCCTGGAGGAACTGGTAAGCGTGGCCACCCGTGTGTATCACACAAGAGATAAAGTACAAGAGACCAAACAGGTGAGGATGCTAGCAGCCCTTGTAAACGCTGGGAGTGAGAAACAAGGGGGGAGGCGGGGACCCCCCAGGTGGCAACCGAAAGCGGATCACAGGGGGGACCCAAGCTGTGCTAATGAGATATGTCATTACTGTAAGCAGCTTGGTCACTGGAAAAGAGAGTGCCCAAACCGACGTACCGGACGACAGCCCCGACCTCAGAGGCACTCTCTGGACAGAGCCGGTATGAATAACCCTGAAGCCAGATATTGACATTCCTCGAATTCTTCAGTATCCCATCCCCTGAGAAGCTCTGTTGGGCCTCCAGAATCTTATCAACACATTCCTACGGTTGGGAGTGTTGGTTCACACTAAGTCCCCCTTCAACACCCCCATCCTGCCTGTTAGAAAACCTGACCTGGATCCAGAGGGAAAACCGGTATACCAATTTGTCCAGAACTTGCGTGCAGTGAATCAAGTCGTCCAGGCTAGACACAATGTGGTGCCTAATCCCCACACTATCCTGACTGCCATTCCAGCAGGTGCTGCTTGCTATTCAGTAATAGACTTGTGTAATGCCTTTTTCAGTATTCCCCTAGATCGAGACAGCTGGGATATCTTTGCCTTTACATGGACGGACCCAGAGACCGGGAGAGCATAACAACTGACCTGGACTCGGCTACCCCAGGGATATGTTGAGTCCCCAACTATTTTCTTCTCCATCCTGGCACGTGATTTGGCCACTATCAACTTACTGGGTGGGTCTACGTATCTTTTGTTTGTGGATGACGTCTTGGTTTGTTCCCCGGATCAGGTAACATGTGAAACGGATACTATTTGCCTGCTAAACTGCTTGGCAGAGAAGGGACATAAAGTATCTCCTTCTAAGCTTCAGTTTGCTAAAGATAGGGTCATCTATCTTGGTCATGTGCTCACTCGGGGGCATCGGGCGTTATCCAGCCTCCGTATCCAGTCAATCCTCAATATTCCCCGACCAGAGACAAAACGTGAAATGCGGGGATTTCTAGGCCTTGCAGGATTCTGCCGTTCCTGGATTCCAGGCTTTGGGGAGATGGCAAAACCCCTCTTTGAACTGATCACTCATGATGCCAAGGAACCCCTACATTGGGACTCTGGGGCTATAAAAGCCTTCCAGGGAATTAAAACAGCTTTGGCCTCAGCCCCAGCCCTTGGATTTCCCAATTATCGAAAGCCTTTTGTTCTTTATGTACATGAGCGGTTAGGGTGGTCTCCGGTGTCCTTACACAGACCTTCGGGCCTAAGGAACGACCTGTGGCTTATTATTCCCCAAAATTGGATGCTGTAGCACAAGGCTTTCCTGGCTGCCTCCGAGCAGTGTGCTGGTCTCCTGGTACCCTAAGCAGAAAAGATTACCTTGGGCCATCCGATGACCCTATGGGCCCAACATGCAGCCCAACAGCTGTTGGTTCAAAAAGGCACTCAGCATTTAACCAGTCAGAGACTAACACACTTGGAAGTTTCTTTGTTATCTAGGACCAACTTGAAAATTGAACAGTGCCATACCCTGAACCCTGCCACCCTGTTGCCTTTCCCGGACAACGAGCATGAGCCCTCACATGATTGCCTTCAGGTAGTACAACATCAAGAAAAACCTCACTCAGATCTTTCAGATGTGCCCATTCTGAATGCTGAACTGGAGCTGTACGCAGATGGCTGTGCACGGGTCGTGGAGGGCCAGCGAGTATCTGGATTCACAGTTACTACTGAGTCTTAGGTATTGCAGTCTGCTCTACTGGGACCCTCCACCTCAGCCCAGGCGGCAGAATTGATGGCCCTTACCCAAGCATGTGAGTTGGCAGCAGGTCAGTCGGTAAACATATTCACTGACTCGAAATATGCCTTTGGTGTTTGCCATGCCACAGGCCAACTGTGGGCAGAACGCGGGTTTATCACCTCCAATGGCATTAAGATAGCACATGGGCCCTTGATCCTGAAATTATTGGAAGCTATTCATTTGCCATCTAAGATTGCTATCGTCCATGTCCGGGCCTATCAGAAAGGAGATGATCCTACCCTCTGTGGCAACAGACTGGCTGATTCAGCTTCAAGAGCGGCTTCCCTACAGCCTTATGTGGCCCACCAGATGGCACTCACGTCCTCTCTTCCACCAACTCCAGTCCTGGTCCCTTTTACCCCTGAGCCATTAGAAGTTAAGCATTGGGAGAGTATGGGGGCCACTAAAACGCCAAGGGGGGAGTGGCAACTGCCAGATAGAAGAAGGGCGTTGCCCCGAGCTGCTTTGCGGCTTGCCCTACTTAAACTACACCAGGAAACACACGGTGGAGCAGAAGCTATGGCAGCTACCTTAAATAGACTTTGGTATGCTCCTGGAGTATTCCAGGAAGCTAAACAGGTCCTTGCTGCCTGTGACATCTGTGCAAAATTCAATCCACAGGGGGAACCTAAAGGCCCCCCCGAAGCCAGGTTATGGGCATACACACCCTTTGAATGACTCCAAATTGACTATTCAGAGATGCCTAAGTGCCAAGGCTACAAATACCTTCTTGCAATTGTGTGCAAACTGACTGGTTGGATCAAAGCATTCCCGACTAGACGAGCAACTGCCTTGGAAGTAAGGAAAACCCTATTGAACCATATCATTCCTAGGTTTGGCCCTCCTAGGTCTATTGACTCCGACCAAGGAACTCATTTCACTGCCCAGGTTATTCAGGCCCTTGCAAAGGCCCTGGGTATTACCTGGCTTTTACGCACCCATTGGAGACCACCATCTTCGGGACAAGTGGAAAGAATGAATCAGACTTTGAAACTTAAACTCTCTAAACTGTGTGCTCAGACTGGGTTAAAATGGCTTCAGGCCCTGCCTCTGGCCCTTCTGGCAGTTCAAACTGCCCCCAGAGGACGGCTCCATGTCTCACCCTTTGAACTTTTATTTGGCAGGCCATACACCGGATTTGCTGATCCAGGACCTGTGACTGATTTAGCCACTTGGGGTGACAAGGAACTAACCAGATACGTTGTTTCCCTCCAAACTACTCTCACCTCTCTCCACAGGTACGCAGCTCAGTTTCAGTCCCTACCCGCTGATGTCCCTGCCCATCCGATCACTCCAGGAGACTGGATTTATGTGAAAGATGAGCATGAAACGTGAGCCTCTCCAACCCCAGTGGGTGGGCCCCTTCCAAGTCCTTCTTACTTCCCACACTGCAATTCGAGTGTGAGAGCAAAACACTTGGATTCATCACACCCGAGTCAAGCTAGCCCCTAGGCCGGGGCCAGAAGCAGACGACTCTGGACCTCGAGGGAGCCTCGCCAGCTCTTCCCACCACGACCCGGAAGAGCCTGAAGCAGACGATACCTGGAAGGCTGAGCCTCTCGAGGGACTAAAGCTCCTGTTCCGACGGAATAAGTCCCGAGACTTTACTGACTATGAATTTCTGGGTGGTGGTACAATGTTTATTTGCTTTTAGTTTGCTCTTTGTACATGCCAACCCCCACCTAGCGGTTGGCTCTTAACAGCGACTGGCCACATTGGGACACCTGTCTGATTGCTGGCTGTGCCACCAAACTCGTTCTGAAGAAGGAATAGGGTTGTGGGCTGTTCCTGCAAATCTCTCCAAAGTACTCTCCTTGCAGGTAGTACGAAAAACTGGATGGGCATGGGTAGGGGAATACCAGTATGATAAATATGAGAAGGGGTCTGAAGTTTGGCATTATTACTGGGCGGCAAAGGGGTCCCTCTTTTTGATATTCTTGGAATTGGGTATAACCTGCCCCTTTGTTTGGAAAATACTAAAGGAATTGGGAAAGAGGCAGGCTACCTTCCCCTTGAGGCCTGTGACCAAACCCTTCAGTTTGATGTCAGAACCGGAACTTTTCCCCTTTAAATACTTTTGAGAACGCCTAGACGCCTCCTTGCCTCCTACATGGGGCTTTTACTGTAAGATCAACAGGCATTCTTTATCAAGGGAAATGGTTCCTCTCGTTCCTCCCACTGGGCTCCATAAATAGCACACATACGTTTTATATGGATATTTACTCTGGTGTTGTGTTGCCTCACCCATCCCTTGAAAAGGTGTCTGGATGCCGACAACCTATGGGATCGCTTGCAAGTTTTATAGCCAATTTGTTTGCTGTTAAGTATTGTGGGGGTATCCTAAATGCCACCCTTGCCCTGGGACGCTTAAACATCGCCCATTGGAGGTGCCAGGACCGTATAATAGGTACCCCCAAGCAGTGGGATGTGTTAGTGACCCGGTGCCACCGAGTCACAGGTAATACCCTTAACCTCTATTTGGAGACCCCCGGCTTGTATTTTATCTGTGGCCATAGCGCCTACAAGGCTCTCCCTCCCAGCTGGCAGGGTCGGTGTGGTGTGGCCCGGGTGTTGCCTGATGTCCAAATTAACAACACATTAGATTCTAGTCAGATTGTCAACCTGGGAAGCTATTCTCACAAGCTTTTTACCCCCTTCATAAGGACTAGAACCAAGCACGCCGAGAATCCCTTAGTTGTCAGGCAAACAGGATTCCATTCCTTTGTTCGTGCGCTCATTCCTGGGATGGGGATAGCTGAACTAGAAAAAGCAATTGTAAACATTTCTGCAGAGCTTGAAAAAACAGCTAATGCATCAATAGACGCTTTTCAAAAGTTGCAACGAGAGATTGATGAAGTAGCAGAAGTGGCTATGAAGTAGCAGAAGTGTGCTAGATGCCATGAATGCTGAATTACGGGGGCCTTGTGCTCGCATTGGGGAAAAATGCTGTTTTTATGTTAATCACTCTGGCTTAATTGAAAAGGATTTACAAGCTATTAAGAATGCTGCTGTTGTTTTCCATGCTGTGTCTCTTGATCACACCTTTAGTTTTGAGGACCTCTTCCCAGACCTTCGGTCATGGTTTACTGGCCTCTTCCATACAATTGTTAAATGGATTATTTTCTTTCTATGTATTGTTTGGGTAGTAATGCAATGTGCAAAATGTCTGTAATGCTGTAACCAAAGGCTCTGCTGTTCGTAAGAAAACCCAGTATCTGTCTCTTCAGCTTGATTGCAAATTACGTAACGGGCCTGACAATTTGGGTTTGTCAGGCCCGAAGTGGGGACTGTGAAAGTTACTGGTAACCCTCCTAACAACTAACGGTTTGGCCATTAGAGGGAAGCAGAAGCCTCACGTACACAGTAACCTGAACTTTTGAACTCTCTTTTCTCTTCTGCCTCAAAGCAGAGAAAACTTGCTTCAAACCAGTTTTTACTAACCAGATAACAGAGTGCGGGATTTGACACCTACGAATCAAGTGTTAACACGCAAGGGTCTTTGTCTGAAAGCGTATAAAAAGTTTGTGAAATTTGTGTGAGGCAGAGTCTTTTGTACCAAGGTACAGGGCTCTCCTTTCTTCTGCAGAATAAAGCATCTTTTCCTTATCCCTGTCAGGCTGTTATTGGCTCTCAGCTAGGCAGACCTGATATTTCGGTAACAATGATCAATACCACCCACAACACACCTTTCAAGAATCATTGGTCCTACACATGCCTATTACAAGGTGTGGTGTACCTCATCTGTGCATTAAATGCTCTAACAACTACTAGGTGGGTGTAACTAAACAATCACTATCCTCTCGAATGAACTCACAGAGAAAAATGATAAAAGAGAAAAACCACAGTATCACCCAAGGATGAACACAAAGTGATCACTCGATAACCAACCTTTAGTCCTCATCCTTAGAGGAAACCTGCACAACAATTTCAAAAGGCAAGCTTGGGAACTTAAATTCAGAACTTTGCTAAACACACAAAAAAACCCCATGGACTTAACAGGAACACTGGTTTTATGGCTCATTACAATTTGTAACTGATCCCACTGCCTGCTAACTTTTCATTGTCTACTTCATTTTAAATGGTGTCCTACAGTATGTGTAAACACCTTATGCATAACAATCTAACCCTCCATTGCCCACTTTAGCTTAAGTGATTTATGCTTAACAAAGTGTCATAATTTATATTTAGTTCAGACACTCTGATTTCCTTCCCCAGACCTGAAGAAGAGCTCTGTGCAGCCCAAAGCTTGTCTCTTCCAACAACGGAAATTGGTCCAATAAAAGATATTACCTCACTGACCTTGTCTCTTGGATCCGGGTTACAAAATGGCTACAACAAGACTGCAGAATCAAGACTGCCTGTGAAATCTTAATTCACCTCTCCCCCCCCCCGGTACAAATGCATTATAGTACATTCTTTAGTTGCATGATCACATACTATATTTTATAGTGGAAGCTGGGAGTGTGGAGATTGACAAGTAACCCAGGAAAGCTAAAGTGGAGCCTAGGAGCAGGGTGGGGACCCTTGCCAGATCCTTGAAATAGAAGGTACTGAACCAGCGAATGTTTAGGCATGGGTTGGGCTGGGCCTTGCCTCTTTTTAAAGGTAACTTGAACTTGGGTTTCCTGAAAAGAAAAAAAGTTCCATTCCTGGCTCTAGAAGAAAATGCGCTCTATTGATTACAGACTTCTGCCTGTTCTCCACAAGATTGATCCCTTCTGCCCCGTCCCCTACAACCTGTCCTTTACCCAGTAGTTTCTGTTCCCCACCTCTGCCACCTCTCCCCAGATCAATTCTCCTTGCCTACTCAGTCACAATCTCCACTTCTTAGGCGTCTCATCTTGCACAGTCAGTTCTAGTCTCCCCTTTCAGCTCCCCACTCGAGTCCCAGTTTCCCACTGACTCACAGGCTGTCACGGAGTCCCCGAGCGATGCCTTGGAACTGCTCCCCACAAAGCCAGTCAAGACTTTGAGGAGCTTCCTCTCCCTTGGAGCAGACTGTTTTTAGGGCAAGAAGCTCACATGGCTTCATCTCCTGGGTCTCTCCTTGGACCATTCAACATATGCCCCTCCATGCACTTCCCACAGCGAGTCCGCCCAGGCGGGATCCTGGGGAAGCCAGAGTGTCCTGCACCCCCACTTCACTTTGCAGTCAGATGTGACTCTTAGCCAGCCAGTAAAACAGAGGTTTATTAGATGACAGGAACACAGTCTAAAACAGAGCTTGTAGTCACAGAGAAACGGACCCTTCAGCTGGGTCCATTCTGCGGCCCAGTGAGGCAAACCCTCACTTCCTGTCCCCAGCCAGCTCCCAACTGAAATCCCCTCCAGCCCCTCCTTTCTGGCCTTTGTCTCTTTCCTGGGCCAGGAGGTCACCTGATCTCTTTGTTCACCTTTAGCCATCCCCTTTCAAGGGGGGGAAGGGCCCCAGCCATTTGTTGCTAGGATACAAAGTGTTGGCAATTTATGCACACTGGAGACTTAAGAAATGCATAGGAGAAACTGAGGCACCCACACAGTATTCAGAGGAAACATTAAGAACAGTCCCACTTCATCACACATGCCCAGTCTCCTTGTGAAGCCAGTCTTACCTCCTCTTACCCCAGAAGCTAGCCATGGAGTGACAAAAGGGAGAGCAGCCCTGATGTAGAAGAAAAAGCTGGCAGTACATCAGGTGTGAAGGAGCTTTCTAGTCCTCTCCCAACCTCCATTTTATAAGGCCATAAGGTTTCTCATTGTGCATCCAATCCAATTTAACCTGGTCTTACTACCAAAGGTAACGATGGCTGTCTTCCCCGATGGTCAGGGACTCAGCATTTCTGAGGTTTACCTGAGAGAGCACCGCTTACTATACAGGCCCTTGACAGGCAAACAAGTCCTAGCAGGTATCCCCTCAGACCACAACCACTCCTTTCAGCATCAAATTAACAAATAAAATCATGAAGTGTCATTTAACATCCTCCACTTGCTTTCCCAAGCTACGCTCACACTACAGTATTATCAGACTGGTCCCTCTCCAACTAAAATTCCCATAGCTTAAACGCATCTCTCTGAAAAAGATACTAGGACACATTTGATTCATGCAGATATATGGGGCCTTCATCACTGAGAACACATGCTCAGGCAAATCACCTCCCTGCTCTCAGTGCTACAGTGGAAAACTGTCTGGAAAGCTGAGGCTATTCACAAAGTCATCCAAAAAGTAGATTTACAATCTTAGCTCCCGCCAGCTACTACAGAAAGGAATACAGGTCATATGGCAAACTGAAGCAGTGACTGAAGTACAACAAAAAAGAATGCCACTTTGCACATGGTAGCTGGAACAAATTCAGAGTGCTGAGGCAAGGTCTGTAGCTGGCCTGTTGCTTCAGAGCTATCTGCAGGACTTCCAAACAGCCCCATCTGGTGTTAGATAGATCAACATATACACATACACACTTACATGCCAGGCAAATGGTTACCTACAACTCTGGTCAAAATGAGGTCACTGGACACTCTCCATATTCTTCAGACTTTAGATGTGGTGCAGCAAGTTTTTATTGAAGAATTATAAATGCAAAAGAAAAGGAATTTTACCTGAAATAGTGACACCTGCATGAAGTATTTTGAGTTGGTGTCTTAATACTTAACAATTTTCCCTTACTGAAAAATGTCTTCTACTAGGTTATAAACTAAAATAGTGCAAACCAATTATAGATAATCAGTAACTAACTCATTTTCCTTCTGCTAATTGCACTAGTATCAGATGCACTAATGCAGTGGTTCTCAACCTTTTTTCATTTGTGAACCCCTAACAAATTTCAAATGGAGGTGTGGACCCCTTTGGAAAACTATTTTCTGTACATATAGTTAAATTCTGTTCAGTCAGTTTTCAGTCTAAGTCTTTCACAGACTCCTTAAATATAGTCCATAGATCACAGGTTGAGAACCACTGCACTAAATTAGAGGGAATTTTTAAGATTTTTTTTCTCCACCTTCACAGATGTCATAATTAAGACCCAGGATACACAGAAAAAGATAACATACCTACAAAAAATTGTTATATTGACTTGCTTCATGCTAAAAAACTAATTAAAAAATTAACGAACACTTTTGGGGGCTAGGTGGCTGTGACACATGGCCAGAAAGGGTTAAGCAGCTCACAGGCTAAACGACACGTTAGAAAAGTATGTAAATTGCAACTAGGGCCCTTCCATCTTACATAGGCTAGAACTTTGAAATGTAAACCTGTATTGTTAGAAAATTAGAGGTGATCATAATTGTATGTGTTTACTTATATCTTGTTAGATGTTAGCCATGTAAACAGACAGTTCCTGTCTATTACTATAGCTATTGATTCAGAAATCAAAAGGGAATATTAACATTTAGCTGAATGTTGGGTGAAATAATGTCATTGTCTATATGTCTCTTTAAAGTTTGTGATAAACTGTATATGAACTGCTTACTGGACAAATTACCTTTTTAATCCATGTAGTTGATTACCAGTGATGTTTGGGAAATAGAAGGTTACAAAAGCCTATTGTTCACCCAAAAGAGAATGGTCAAGAGGCTGCTAGAAAACTGTGTAAAAGACTCTTGGGACCTGATCCTTTCATCTCAGATCTGTTTGATGCTTCATGCAGGGGAAGCTTGAGTCGTAAGACTGAGATCTCCAGTCCCATCTGGATCACCCTGAATATGAATATTGGACCACAACCTATGGACTGATTCTGAAAGAATTCTTTGCAACTACAAAGCTCACCATCTCTACTACGAATCTGATCTCAGAACCGTACTCCTGCCTGTGTGTATACTGATCTTTTAACCAATACTCACTCTTTTCTTAATAAATTTTAGTTTCATTAATAAGAATTGTCTAAGTTTGTATTTGGGTAAGATATAGACTATTCATTAACCTGGGAGGTAATGAGTCTTTAGGATTGGTAGAACTTCCTTATATGATAAGATTTTCAGTAATCCTCATCATATTTGACTTGGGTGTCTAGGTGGAGACCTAAGCCTGGGTTGCTTTAAGGGAACTGTGTTTTGGCTTCTGGGTAACCAGTTAGGTATTGTAGAAGCTGTTTTGAGGCTAGCTTGATGGATCTAAGTACTGAAATTACCACCAGCTTTGGGAACTGTCTGTCCCCTTCTTTGCAGTTTGTCCTAATTAAGTAACCTCAGTGTGGCTCCCCTGGGACCCCAGTCACAGAGGCACAATGTGCACATACTACTGAATAGGACAATACTGGGACTATTCACAACATTATACTTAATTGTGTTTGTGGGAGCATGCCCATATGTTCAAAGTAAAATGGAATTTGAGGATTTCATCCTAGTTTCTGCACATCACAAAGCTACAATTATGAACTGTTCAGCACAAAATTTTAGTCTCTGTTCAAAAGGTCCAAGGCTGGAAAGATGAGGACCTGCAAATCAGGACTCTAGGTGAATCCAAATCCATTAAAGATAATGGTGATCTTTTCATCGACTTCAGTGCAATTTGGATCAAGCTATAGGTGCGTTGGAAGCTAATGGGAAGCCAGGTGTGGGGAGAACTGGAATGGTACGTCTCTGCAGATCCAGATTAGGTGCATTAGCAGAATCATGGTAGGCAGGAAATAACTAGAAAGGTGGGGGTATGTAGATCAGGAGTCAGATACACAAGCAGCATCAAATTTGCAGGATGGGGGGATATACTGCAATTTTGCAAGTATGTAGCTCAGGATTACTGTACATTCACAGATCTTTGAAAGAAACAGAACTGGAATGGTGGGAGATAGTGGGCAGGGTTAGCAGAGATGTAGGGACTCAGGGCTGGCATAGTGACAGGGTCTCAGATTTTTAAATATGGAAGCATTCCCCTTGCCTGCACACAGGTTTTTTGGCTCAAGGTACTGTAACATTAATCCTTCATTGTGAGCACTAAAAGTTTACAATAATATTAGAAAAAAAACAAAAATGTGCTATTCAAAGCTACTAGAGAAACACTATTACATAGTCATCACATAAGCTAGTACAATTTATCCACTCAGACTGGGAAAAATAATGTAGCTGGTAATTAAAAAAAAAAAAAAAAGTCACTCTGTAATTCAATTTTCCTTATAATGACTGCCTCTCAGACATACATTACCCAGAGCCATCAAAGCATAAACCCAGTTTATTAAGTTATAACTTACCATTTAAAAATCCCCCAAACTCCTGTACAACTAATATGAACACAAGACTCTTTATAGTTTAGGAGACCCAGGCAGTTTGAACATTAAAGACACATTACTACAAGGGACTATTATAGGGATCTATCCTGCAGTATTTCCTGATGAGACCAGTGCCACTGTACTCACTAAGGATTACTGAAGTGTGTAAAAGGGGCAGGATTAAGATTTACAGAGGTTTACATGTACTGTAGAAGGAAGCCAAGGTAATTGAGCATTAGGACAGAAGTCCCAGTTTGAGATTTGAAGTCTCATTAACTTCTGTAGGTTTTGGATTAAGCCCAGATCCACAAAGGTACTTAACTGCCTAGACTCCAGATTTAGATGCATACCTCCCAGTTTTAGACTCCACTGTGATCCACAAAACTCCCCTCAGCTGCCGCCTAACCCTTTAGGTGCCTAAACTCAGTCAACACCTGGATCTCCACTGTGAGGGCCCTATCTGGTAGGCATGCCCTGAGGCCACCTACCAGATCTAGTCCCATTCAAGCTCTAGCTGGAAGAGGAGTTGTTGCTAGCGGTGCTCATTTTATAAATTTTAGTCCAGTGATTAGAGCACTCACTTGGGATGTGGGAGACCTGGATTCAAATCCCCCCTCTGTCTGAGGGAGAGAAAGGATTTGAACAAGGGTTTCTTACCCTTTAGGAGCATGATCTAACCATTGAGCTATGGGATATCCTGATGCAGGGCTCCCTCAATCTCTCCCATTGAAGCTGTTTCAATCAAGGATAAACAGTCATTGAAGCAAGGAGACAGGACCGTGGGTGTCGAAACTCCCACTGGGTGCCCTAACCACCACAGCAAAAATGGATCTGTGCTTTCCTAGGGCAACCTCGCGCCTCCTCCTGGTTTCCATGTATGAAGCCTGCAGAATCTACCATCCTGCAGGTTTGCCTGCTGGCTGCTACCCTAGAACACTCCTTTAGGTAGGTTTCCATGTTGTTCCTCAGGACAGCCAGTAATTCATATCAGTTGTGCACTTGCCACAGGTTTGTGGTAGGATAACATCACCAGTTGTCAAGGTTCCTCCCCCACTCTGAACTTTAGGGTACAGATGTGGGGACCTGCATGGACACTTCTAAGCTTAATACTAGCTTAGATCTGGTAACACTACCATCATCCAGAAATTTCAGTGTCTGGAACATTTCCTGTCCCCCCAAAACCTTCCCCTCCCTGGGCAGCCTTGAAAGGCTTTTTCACTAAGTTCCTGGTGAACACCGATCCAACCCCTTGGATCTTAACACAAGGAGAATTTAACCATCCCCCTACCAATTCCTGGTGAGTCCAGATCCAATCCCCTTGGATCTTAAAACAAGAAAAAATCAATCAGGTTCTTAAAAAGAAAGCTTTTAATTAAAGAAAGAAAGCTAAAACTATCTCTGTAAAATCAGGATGGAAAATACTTTACAGGGTAATCAGATTCATATAGCCCAGAGGAACCCCCTCTAGCCTTAGGTTCAAAGTTACAGCAAACAGAGGTAAAATCCTCTCAGCAAAAAGGAACATTTACAAGTTGAGAAAACAAAAATAAGACTAAACACGCCTTGCCTGGCTGTTACTTACAAGTTTGAAACATGAGAGACTGATTCAGAAAGATTTGGAGAGCCTGGATTGATGTCTGGTCCCTCTTAGTCCTAAGAGCGAACCACCCCCAAAACAAAAAGAGCACAAAGAAAAGACTTTCCCCCACCAAGATCTGAAAGTAGCTTGTCCCCTTATTGGTTCTCTGGTCAGGCGTCAGCCAGGTTTACTGAGCTTCTTAACCTTTTACAGGTAAAAGAAGCATTAACTCTTAACTATCTGTTTATGACACCAGTAGAAAGAAAAGGTAAACTAAACCACCATTAGAAAGCCTGAAATTCAGAATGAAGGTTACATTTAAACTCTTCAAGGACACCAGAATGAATGGAAATGCAGAGTTAACATGCCTGGACATAAGTTTGAACTCCGAAGGATATCTTTGCAAGGAAAAGACCTAGAGCCAGGATTTTTCCCTGTGTCTCTATCTGAATGTTGCCATTGACTTCAAAATAGCCAGTTTTTCACCCTCCTAGATTTTTCCAGTTCAGTTTTAGGAGCCTGATCCTCCACTTCACTCTACTGCATAATTCCTCTGAAGGTTAATGGAATTACACTGGTATAGAAAGGAGAGGAAGATCAGTCCCTCAGTCTTCACCACTAACATGGGGCTGAATAAAATTCCCACTAAACCACGGGAAAAGACCCCTGGTGCCTTTTAAAAAGTTCCCTAGAACCCTAACAATTATTCCATGATTCCAAAAATAATCAGTAAACAACACTTCCCAAAATGTGCCTTTCCTGATCTCAAAATTGGGCTTGTGCATAAAGTCCTTCCAAGATCTTTCAAATCTCTACTGAAATTTTTAGGAAAAGCTATTTTTGAGATAAGATATGGTAACAACAACAACAACAACAAAAAGCATTCACTTTTTCTAAACCCTACTCCCATCTATCAAAACCAGCTCATTCGGATGACCTCAAATTTGGGCAAAGAATTGTCCAGTGACTACAGATCACATATGCAGAATTTGAAAAGGAAAGGACTCTTGAATAATTTAACTGTGTCTGGGCAAAAATCAATTATTGTAAGTATATTTCATAAGTGTATGTTACTTTCATTGGCGGGTGGGGGGAAGACTGTCTCTCCTTAATATTTATACATGCAGATGTATAGGGAAAATAAAGTATCTGGCAGATAATAAAGTACTAGTATACCAGTATCTCTATAGTAGTTATTAAAATGCTCTTTTGTATATTCCATTATAGTGATTAGGTCTGTACAAAAAGATTAAGAAGTTACCATGGCTGTATTCCCCAGACTCCCCATAAAGTTTGATACATTTAATAGCAGTGCTCTTTAATTTAACCTTGTTTCAGGTAATTAATCTGACTCTCAAAACTTTTTAAAACATGAAAAAAGTCTGGTTCTTTATAAATATGTATTGAAAAGTTTATTGTTTTTGTAAAGCAGAAAAAATGGTTTCAGAAACAATCCTATTTGTTCTAACATGCAGCAATGATTGGTTACTGTGACATCTAATCTTTTACCTTCTGCATATCAAATTTCACAGTTAGTCTTCACATCTCTAGAGTCTTCAAATGAAGTGCACAATAAAAGTACTACATAAATAAAAAGATTTGTTACAGGTATTTCAAAAGAGCTCTATAGCACACCTCAAAACACTTTTTACGGTATTCTGTCTTTCAATACAAAACAACCTGATGGAATGTGGGTGGAGGGACAGGAGAGGAGGAAAAAAAGTCTAAAAGTCTAACCAATAGCCAAGTATGAGATCATATCAGTAAGACCATTTTTCTACTTTTTACTCTCTCACATAAGGGGAGACAGACAATCTCCAGATAGGAGGAAATCCTCACTTCATTCATACCAAACATTATATAGCTTATGCCATTGTCAGACTTAGGTTAATCACTTGAAAGATTGCAAATATAAGTCAAAAAGAGTTCATTTAAATAAATCTGGATCTACTTAAACAATGAAAAGAATCTCACCAATCTTCTGTTAGTTGGAAACTTTAGGATTCAAGCATTGAGAAGTTACACAACAAAGACACACTTTAGCAGGCAGCTTTGCTTTCTGAGGGGGGAAAAAACTTAACTTCATTCTTATCTACGAGTTCTCAGTCTCTTTCCCAGCACATCCATAATTATTTTTGCTTATGCATTCTTTCAGCGTAAGGGAAAAAGTGGGCATATCCCAACACTTACCAGAAAATTCATACTGTAACTATAGCTTTTAATAACACAAAAATGGATTTACTTAATAGGAGCCAGTTGTCATGTACAATCCCATTCTGTCACGTTATAAAGGAATAGGACTTCCCGACAACGTTGTTTTCAGTTATCATCTTATCCTGTCCTAAGGAATATTTCCTTAACTTGTGCAGTGTGCACTACCAGGAAACAAGGAGGCTGTTACTCAGAATTTTGGCCTGGTAGAATAACTGAGGATACAAGGTGGCTGAGTGGAAAGGGGACACATTAATGATATCATTACATGAGAAGAGGAAAACAAAAACAAAAAACCCCCCCACCACCACCCACGGCTTAATTAAGAGTCTCATCCACTTCTCTTTCAGAACACCACTTGAATATTGTGTGGACTGACCCAAAAAGCTAGAAGAGGCAGGGAACAAGACTGGAAGAGTCAAATGAGGTTAAGAGGACTGTACTGACTCAGGAACACTTTGTTATTTTAATGTGCATAGGTTCAATACCTAGCTCTTACATAGCACTCTTCATCCATAGATCTTAAAGCAGGTAAGTATTATCTCAATCTCGTGTTACTGTTGTGGAAGTTATTTTTCCCTCTGGGCTTTCTCCTCCACTTCTTCCTTTTCCAACTCCTTTCTTTTTCTCTTGTATTACCTGATCTGCAGAACAAACAGGAGCATAAGAAAAATAGTATCGACCAGGCACAGCATGCGTCTTATGCTTTCTACATACCTGGAGACAAAGTGAAGTGGATCAAGGACAGTCTTTTTACATTTGCTTTTTGGTAGGTGCAGTCAGAAAGCATATTGTCATGAAATAACTCCTTTGGCTGGGGAAGAGGCACGACTTTTAAACATGTGATTTATATTGCACTACAGATTGCTGAAACACTTTTATGCAATAACTACATGTATTCACAATTTAAAAAAATTTCTGGAAGTTTTCAAATATCAACCCTTCTACATCACAAAATATATAAGTAGACAGTCTGAAAACAGTACATTAACCTTTCTTCAGGTCATCTCTTTAACATAAGTAGTCGCTTTCCAGTCAATCTAATGTAAGCCTGTTTATAATTATGTAATCCAGAAGTTTTAGACTTTAAAAACAAACAACCTCATTGGATACCTTCCACTTTTGTTGAACACAAAATACCTTATAGTGTTTGGTATCCCACTCAGTGGAACTCTGGCAGCCATTGCATCTTTAGGATTTCTTTTTAAAGTGAGTAAGGTGATGCCTTTTCAAATGTGGGGCCTGTCTGAAAGTTTTACCACAAACTGAACATTCAAATGGCTTCTGTCCAGCATGCATTAAATAGTGCCTTTCAAGTTTGGAAGGTGATTTGAAAGTTTTAAAGCAGACACTGCACTGATAAAACTTCTTAATAGCTTCACTTTTTTCCATACCTCCAGAAAAATCATACCAGTGACTGTAATGGCTTTGCTCCATTTCCAACGATTTACTACACAAATATGGCAGTGTGTTTCTACTGCTCGTGCCAAGAACAAAGTCCCCAGACTCTAGCTGGATTTCACCTGCTTGATTTGATTGAATCAGCTCAAATTCTGGAAAGCCAGATGCCTGTGAAGGTCTTTTGGAATAACCCACAGGCTGAGAGGACTCAAATTCAATGCAGTCTCCCTGATGACTAAAAAGTTTGTTCAGATTCTCAAATTCCACCTGGCAAACAGGGCTTCTATATGGTGTCTTTTCAGTATGGGTAAGCTGATGTCTTTTTAAGTGAGCTGACTGTCTAAATGTCTTCCCACAAACATTACAACCAAAGGGCTTCTGTCCCGTGTGAATAAGATAATGTCTTTGAAGTTTGGATGAAGAAGGAAAGATTTTTTCACATCTGTCACATTTACACACTTTGTGTCTATTATGTATATTTTTAGGAGGAGCTGAAAAAGCACAGTGAAGTGCTGCTTCTGGATTACCAAAGAAATCAGCATCCAATGAACCATAAAGAGAGTCATCTTTATTATGAACCGAATCATCCATGTTTAACATGCTTTCACCAGTAATTATACCATTTAAATTAATTTCTAATTTGTGCTTTTGTAGGTGCTCTTGCCAGGAAAATGGCATGACAAATGTCCTTTTCTTTTTATTGCTAATTGTCTTGTGCCTGACAAGCTTGCTATGATAATTCTTAAAAGTTTTAGGGGAAGCATTCCAATCAGAATGCTGCTCATTAGATGCAAACAGGTCATAACTTTTAAAGTGATTTGTTTTATTTTTTTTTCTGTCAGACAGAGATGAATCTGATGCCTTTTCTCCAGCATGTTTGAGTTTCATCAGGTCTTTACTTTTAATGCTGGCTTTGTGGCTGTTGGCTGATTTGCCACTGTTTGAATTTTTGCCATCTCTCAGGTAAAAACATTTGTGCAAATTTAGAACCCGCTCTGTTTCAAAACACTGCTCGCACACTGGGCACTGAAAAGGTACAATATAAATAGAGTGAACATCAAGTGGATCATTCCCCAGGGGCTCATAAGTATCAACATTCTCAAAATTATCCCTTTTTCCTTCCAGTGAGTTCTGAGGTCTAGGGTATTTAGAAGTCTTTGCTCTGTAAAGGACTCTGGGAAGAGATTTATTTCTGACATGGAGTTGCTTGTGCTTCAGGAGTTTGCTCTGCATCTTAAATCCCTTCTGACAAAAACAACACTGGAAAGGCCTCTCTTCTGTGTGTGTGAGCTGATGGATTTTCAAATGTGTTGACTGCCTGAAAGATTTCCCACACAAGGAACATTTAAAAGGTTTCTGGCCAGTGTGAATCAGCAAGTGTCTTTCCAGCTTAGATCGTGATGGAAACATCTTGTTACATGTTTCACACATATGAGTTTTCTTTCTCCTCCTGGCACTGTGCAGATGATCTGACTTTGTGCACTGATGCAGCATCCACCGCTCTTCTGTTGTAAAAGATTTCTGGCAAACAGAACAATGAAATATTCCATACAACTGCCTATCTTGCTTAGCATCCAATGATTTTTTAGCTTGCTTAATATCACTCTGGTAGTTTTCATTATGAAGCTGTTGATGCTTTAAGAAAGTAATTAAATTTTTGAAGTTCCTATGGCAAATGTTACATTTAAAAGGAAGTTTATGGGTTAGCTGATGTCTTTCCAAATGGACTAGTTGTCTAAAAGTTTTATGACATACATGACATTCAAATGGCTTTTGACCAGTGTGTATAAGATAATGCCTAGCTAATTTTGATGGTGTTTCAAATTGTTTATAGCAGATGTCACATCTATATGGCCTTTTCCTGGGTATCCTGTTAGCTGTTACACATTGCTGAATTTTGAACATTTTAAAAAAATAATAAGACTCTTATTCTGGTCAGTTTCTTCAGAAATGTACTTCAATTGAAACCATCACAATACTGAGAAGGAAGGTCCGGAACAGCAGCAAAGTTATCTTAGAGAAGGATTCCTTAAATTCCACAGATCCCTAAAATAGTAAGAATGAGAAAAACAGGTATTTTAGGGACTAATTTTCTCTTGCCTTTTAGACAACAAACTGCAATTATTTTAACCAGCATACACAAAATTTAACTTAGTTTAAAATGCTTCCTAACAGACTAGCCACAAATTATATCATGTGTTAAGAAAAAAACGGGACTATTCTACAGAAGGAGAGTCAGTTAAAAGTCATCTGTAACATAGGCTAGATTAAAATGAATCTATTACCACTCAATGTTACTCCAAAATCATATAATCATGGTAAAAAATAAAAAAATATAAAAACACTGCTCTTGTTAAAAAAAAGTTGTTGGTTTTTTGGTTTTTGGGGAGGGGGGTTTGCAATACATTCTCCATCACTGTTATCACTGTAAATACTAGTTATTAGCAGCTTTGGTTATATACTAGATGTAACATCTGGAAGGAAGCAAAAAAAAACTATGAGATTCTTGGATCCTAAAATAATAGTTAAATTGTAGAAAGTGCTAAATTAACAGTCCTTTTAACTGAAGTCCAGAGAACAAGTACCATACAGGTTTCTGCACCTCACCAACGTACCCTCACTTCTAGGAAGGAAAGCATAACTCAAACTCCTAGCCCATTCAAGTTGGTGACCTCTCTGCTGAAATTGCAAAAAGAGTGGTAACTAGCACTAAGTGTTAGTCATTTGTGGGATGTGGCCAGCTGTCCCTTTGAAACTGGACTCACATTACCAATTTATTTCATGGACCACCCAATACCCATCTAATGGTATAAAGACTTTCATTCATTCTGAAATAGGCACTGGTTCAAATATAGGTCAAAGGAGTGACAGACTCTGTAACACATAAGCAATTCTCTGAGCAATACAATTTCCCTTCTTAAATAATAATTATCTATAAAGTCATTTCATTGTGCATGCATTTGGATATTATGCACCACAAGTTGTGTGTTGAAATGAGTACACCAATGAACACAAAATACTAGATGTTTAACTTGTTTTAGAACACACACAGAGATGCAGGTGCACACAAAAACTACAGGAATCTAAATTTTCCAAAAATTAGAAGTGATGCCTAAAATTAATGCCTTTAATATTAAACATTTAGAAATATCTAAAAAGATTCACACACCACAACACCCTCCCCAAAGTTAAATGGAGAATAATAAACTGGGGCAGTCTGAGTTATACGGAGAGGAACAGTACCCAGGTTTCCAGTTTTTCTCCTTCATACTAATTCTGGGTTTTACGTACGGGAAGGTCAAGTGAATTTATTAACTACCAGTTTTTGAGAACTGGATAGCCAACTATCACAGCTCTGCTTCCTTCTACTCTACCATCAGGTGGTCCAGAGACATTTACACGGAACACACCACAGGACACCGACAATATCACATTGAGTAACTGAGACCGCCGACCAGGGAAATAACACCTTTCCTTCCCTGACGAACCCAGGGATGCACCCCACCCATGTACTTATCCACTATACTGATACTGACTTGGATTCCTTATACAGTCCATGGGTGGCAAACCCAAGCTCACTTATCCACTGATACTTTAAAAACTCTTGCACCCCAGTCTGAGTCTATGCTGGTTATGTGATATGTATGATCTCTTCATCCTTGCAATCGATACCTGTAATCCCTTATGACTCAAGCCTGACCCCAGATGTACAGTACCTTCCCTCTTAACTTGCATATATTTAATTTTAAACATTAACTTTAATAAAAAAATTATTTCTGAAATTCTCTTCTGAACAGCTTGCAATTCTCACTCTGGATGTTCCCCCCCTCACCCACCCACTTGCTATATTGTCAGTAACAATCCTTGTCTTGCAAAGGTCAGCACTGGCAATTTTTGACAGAATTTATGGAGGTAAACAGTAATGCTCCTTTGAAGCGGTAGCTACAACATTCAGAATTTCTCAATCTTTCTGAAAGACAGAAAACTTACGTCCCTCATCTCTCTCATAGGTCCATATCCAGACAAAAAGAACTGGATGGGCCTCCCAGCACAGCCTGACAAAGCGAGTTTATGCAGTGACCAAAGCCAATTGTTTGACAGTAACATACTCCTTTCACATCTAGGGAATGAATGGGCTGCTTCTGCAAAACAAGGAGCAAAAATCAAGCCTGGAATCGTCATTTACCCTGCCTTCGCAAGCCTTGACAAATAGACATAATAATTAATGTCATCAGATCTATTTCTCTACATGACCAGGATATGGTCTTTGGATTGCTGTCCTAATAGATATAAAGCCAATACTACATTTCATCTTAGACATAAGGGCATGGAATCAAGTAATATTATATTCACTAATTTTGAGGCCAAAAATATAATTCAAACAAGGCCTTCACTTTCCACAAGAATTCTGCCCTGTTGTCACTAATCTATATTCAGACATACTTAACTCTCTACCCTATAATAAAAAGAATTATCCTGATCCCAAGATAGAGTTTTGCTATGCACTCTATATGTATCTTGTAAAATTAACTACAGAACATGCAAGCACAAGCCTAGTTGCTTTATTTTACAAGATACATATTACAAGATACAGAGATAAGAATCTGAATACGTCTGACATATCATAACCTGCCTTTCTTCACTAAATTTCCCTTAGGAAAAAAATGTAGATCTCATTGATAAAAATACTGTTTTCACATACACTGTCTCCACCCACAGTTGTTTGCAAATGGGCCAAAAGCAGAACAGTTTACAAGACTAGGCTAGCACTCTCTTTCTCTCTCCGGATTTTCCCATAAACGTTTTGAAACATTTTATGAAGCAAAACAAAAGTGAAACAATGAGCATGAGAATGGTCCATGTTTGAAGGAAACTTAAACTAACACCCCATGCCAACCTTTTACAAATACATCCTGGATCATCTCCATTTAAACACATTTTTAAACCTTTGGGATCAGATCTTACAAGTGAATGATTCCCTCCCTGCCCAAAATTTAGAGGATCACAATCTGAGGTCCTAGTTTTGGAAAGAAGTAAATAAAGGATTAAAAAAAAGTCTCAAATAAAAAATAAGTGAACAGACTACATAAAAGACCAGCTTTTTCACTGTGGGAAAAAAGTGACTTCCACTAGCCCTAACACACCGGCACCCCCCAAAGCAGAGAGGGTTTAGAAACTCCGCATATTACAGAGGAAAGGGAAGGCTACTGCGGTGACACGTCCTACAAAGGGGTGGGGGACAATCCCAGTTATAGTCAAGGCCAAATCCTGCTTCCACTTAAATCCACTGCAAAAATCCCAGGAAACTTCACTGGGGCCAGGACCTGAGCCCCCAGTGATCAGAAGGGCAGAGAGGAATCAGCAGCAAATTGATGCCTCACCCCAGCTGGGGGCTGCAGCCTGCAGTGCGCTGAGGGGAAATGCCCGAGAGGCTCCTCCCGAGAGCAGCTGCGCTGGCAGCCGACAGCGCGGGGGCTTTCCGGGCCGCCTCGGGAGGTGGAGCGCAGCGCTCCCGGGACCCGGCGACGCCCCAGCCAGGCAAGGGGCTGGGGAAGCAACCTGAGAAGCGGCCGCTGCGCCCTAGCCTGTCTCATCCCTCGCACGGTTTTTGCCGTGCAAATTCTTCCCCCCGGATGGCACCGAGTCTCCGGGACTCAGGGAAACCCAGCGCCGAGCTTTCAGTTCCCACCGTTCAATCCCACCCCGCCTCCTTCCCCGGGCCGCGGCGCTGGGCGGGGCGGCACCAGCGGGAGGGCTCTGGCTAGCGCGCCGCTTGCTGCTGCATGGTGGCGGGGAGACTCGGGAGCAGCTGGGGCGAGGGGCCGGGGGTGTCTGTCTCTCACCAGCACAGCACTATATACAAAACCGAGAGAAGCAAACCCCCCGCCCAGTGGAAAATCACGGTGTGGGGACCGCTTGCTGGTGTCATCCACAGAGATCTGCCAAATCTCTCCCCCACTCCAGCCCCGTCCTTTTGGAAGCCGAGTCTCATCTTGCGCCAAAGTGAGTCCTTAGGCAAAGCTCTGGTGGGTCGTGGGTGTGAAGTCTTGTCCTAGCCGGGCAGTGGAAGTTTTGACCCAGAGGGAGTTCAGGTTTTGTCCCAACGGCTTATGTTTTAAAGATGCTTTCCTGGCCCTCTGCTGATCAAGGGTTGTGCAGGTGCGTCTCCCAGTGAAACATTTTAATATCGCACTCATTATTGAACAGTCCAGATGAAGAGGCTGCTTGGGGGACTGATACCTTTTCAAAAAGTCTGATCGTTCTGTAGGGATGTTTTGCAGGCAGATCACTCAATGCACAAAAAGGATCTGGGCAACATCGTAGACAGCTTACTGAAGATCTCTGCTCAAGTGCAATCAAACAAATAAAGTCTTTGGGCACCTAAGGCATGAGATGGAGAGTAGTATTGGAAATATTCCCATGCTGGCATATGTCAGTAGAATACTGTGTTCAGTTCTGGTCACCTCATCTCAAAAAGAATATAGTAGAAATAAAGAGGCATTCAGAGACAGGCTACAAGAATGAAGTGCTGAAAAATGTCCATAGGAAGATAAATTGAAAAAACTGGGACTTTTCACCTAGGTAACAAAATGGAGGAACTAGAGTTACTGGTGCAGGAAGTGAAACCAGATATTATAGGGATAACAGAAACATGGTGGAATAGTAGTCATGACTGGAGTACGGGTATTGAAGGGTATGTGCTGTTTAGGAAAGTCAGAAATAAAGTCAAAGATGGTAGAGTAGCATTGTATTATCAATGATGAGGTAGACTGTAAAGAAATAAGAAGGGATGGAATGGGAAAGACAGTCTGTCTGGGCAAAAATCACATTGGGGAAGAAAGCTACTAGAGCCTTCCCTGAGATAGTGCTTGGGGTGTGCTACAGACCACCGGGATCTGATTTGGATATGGATAGAGACCTTTTTAATGTTTTTAATGAAGTAAATACTAATGAGAATTGTGTGATCATGGGAGACTTTAACTTCCCAGATATAGACTGGAGAACAAATGCTAGTAATAATAATAGGGCTCATATTTTTCTAGATGCGATAGCTGATGGATTCCTTCACCAAGTAGTTGCTGAACCAACAAGAGGGGTTGCCATTTTAGATTTGGTTTTGGTGAGTAGTGAGGACCTGATAGAAGAAATGGTTGTAGGGGACACCCTTGGTTTGAGCAATCATGAGCTAATTCAGTTTAAACTAAATGGAAGGATAAATAAAAATAGATCTGTGACTAGGGTTTTTTATTTCAAAAGGGCTAACTTTAAAGATTAAGGAAATTAGTTAGGGGTTGTACCGTATGACTGGAGAATTGCTAACGTAGTTCTTATCTTTAAGAAAGGGAAAAATGTGATCCGGGAAACTACAGGCCTGTCAGTTTGACATCTGTAGTATGCAAGGTATTGGAAAAAATTTTGAAGGAAAGTAGTCAAGGACATTGAGGTCAAGGACATGGTTTTACAAAAGGTAAATCGTGCCAAACCAACCTGATCTCCTTCTTTTAGAAGGTAACAGATTTTTTAGACAAAGGAAATGCAGTGGATCTAATTTACCTCATTTTCAGTAAGTCATTTGATACCATCCCACATGGGGAATTATTAGCTAAATTGGAAAAGATGGGGCTCAATATGAAAATTGAAAGGTGGATAAGGAACTGGTTAAAGGGTTGTACTGAACGGTGAATTGTCAGTCTGGAGGGAGGTTACTAATGGAGTTCCTCGGGGATCAGTTTTGGGACCAATCTTATTTAATCTTTTTATTGCTGACCTTGGCACAAAAAGTGGGAATGTGCTAATAAAGTTTGTGGATGACACAAAGCTGGGAGGTATTGCCAATACAGAGAAGGACCAGGATATCATACAGGAAGATCTGTATGACCTTGTAAACTGGAGTAATAGTAATAGGATGAAATTTAATAGTGAAAGGTGCAAGGTCATGCATTTAGGGGTTAATAACAAGAACTATTGTTATAATATGGGGAGGCATCAGTTGGAAGTAACAGAGGAGGAGAAGGACCTCAGAATATTGGTTGATCACAGGATGACTATGAGCCACCAATGTGATATGGCCGTGAAAAATCTAATGCGGTCTTGGGATGCATCAGGCAAGATATTTCCAGTAGAGATAAGGAGGTGTTAGTACCGTTATACAAGGCACTGGTGAGACCTCATCTGGAATACTGTGTGCAGTTCTGGTATCCCATGTTTAAGAAGAATGAATTCAAACTGGAACAGGTTCAGAAAAGTGCTACTAGGATGATCCGAGGAATGGAAAACCTGTCATATGAAAGGAGGCTCAAAGAGCTTGGCTTGTTTAGCCTAACCAAAAGAAGGCTGAGGGAAGATATGATTGCACTCTATAAATATATCAGAGGAATAAACACCAGGGAGGGAGAGGAATTATTTAAGCTCAGTACCAATGTGGACACAAGAACAAATGGATATAAACTGACTATCAGGAAGTTTAGACTTGAAATTAGATGACGGTTTCTAACCATCAGAGGATCTGGATTCAAGACTAAGCTTGATAAGTTTATAGAGGGGATTGTATAATGGGATAGTCTAATTTTGGCAATTAATTCGTCTTTGACTACTAGCGGTAAATATGCCCAATGGCTTGTGATGGGATGTTAGATGGGGTGGGATCTGAGTTACTACAGAGAGTTCTTTCCTGGGTGTCTGGCTGGTTGGTGAGTCTTGCCCACGTGTTCAGGATTTAGCTGATTGCTGTATTTGGGGTCGGGAAGGAATTTTCCTCCAGGGCAGTTTGGCAGAAGCCCTGGGGGGGGTTTCGCCTTCCTCTGCAGCATGGGGCTCGGGTTACTTGCTGGAAGATTCGCTGCACCTTGAAGTATTTAAACCATGATTTGAGGACTTCAATGGCTCAAACACAGGTTTGATACAGGAGTGGATGGGTGAGATTCTGTGGCCTGCATTGTGCAGGAGGTCAGACTGGATGATCCTAATGGTCCCTTCTGACCTTACAGAGTCCATGATTCTATAGGGATGATACTATACAAAATAATGAATGATATAGAGAAGGTGGATCAGGAAATTTTATTGATCTTCATAATACAGGAACATGGAAGCTGTCACCACATCACTAACCCAGTCTGGGATCATGCTCATCACTGCCTCAGTTTCTTCTCTTGGACTCCTCGCTGACTCACAAAAGCTTTCACATGTCCAATAATGCCAGGCCTTTTTGGGGTCTGGTTTATTAACATAAAGCTCAGAAGGAAAGACTCCCTGTTGAGGCTTCTTCAGTCAACTTGTAATCTAGACTTTCTGCTTGGTACTACCTCTCTTCATTCCCCAGGCCCTGTCCCTGGCAGCTAAGAAGATTCTTTGTGTAGGATTGCTCACACCACCCTTCTGCTCCCTATTAAGGAATATGCTCCTAGAGTCTCCCTTCTGGTTCTCTACAGACCTCTCTTACCTGTGCCCAAAGACCTGATTTAGCCATATGATCCACCTGTCACATAACATTATTACTCATTCTCTTCACCTGAGAAAGAGAGTTAAGTGTCTTACAAGTGCAGCTCGACCCTTCTCTCCTTAAAGGGGGCAGCCACTCTGTGACATGTGAAATGTGACAAATTAAAACTGATAAAAGGAAATACTTTTTCACATAATGCACACTTGGCCTCTGAGACTCATTGACATAATATATCACTGAGCAGGATTCACAGAAGAACTGCATGTTTTTATGGATAATAAGAATATCCGAAGTTACAACAGAAAGGATTAAAAATAAAGAGTTTTGGAAGGACTAGAAACCTTCATATTTCAGGGCATAAGCCCACCTCTAACTAATGGGACCAGGAAGAAATTTTCTGTAGGCAGATTATTCATTGACTATAATCTTGCAATTTCCGCTGAAGCAGCTGGTACTATTCAGTGCTGGAGACAGGATACTCGTCTATATAAATCACTGATTTGATCCAGTATAGCATTTCCTGTAATTAAGCTCCAACATTTATCTTCCTATAATGTCCTAGACCCTCACAGTTAGGCTTCAAACAAGCTCATGACACAGAGACTGTCCTACAAATACTTATTGATGATCTACTGATGGCCTTGGATGAGGTCACATCATTGGGAGATGGCCATCAGAGCCATCACTGAGTTAAGCATCTATCACTGCTTGCGATACACAGTCAGAAATGCCTTTCCTGGAGTCAGGTGGCTCAGGCTATTGGAGCTCCACACAAAATGGTCAGGGAAAGGAGGAAGATGACTCCTTTATTTATAATCTTTAGCCCAGTGGATAGAGTAGTCACCTGGAATGTAGGAGACCCAGATTCAATTCCCACCTCTGCCTGATAAGGAAAAGAGATTTGAACAGGGATATGCCACATCTCAGGTTTGTGCTTGAACCACTGGACCATACAGTGATTCTCATGCAGTTGCTGGCCCAATTCTTCTTCTGGTTTGATGATTTACTAAGGCTTAAGTGAGACAGACACTTTCCTGAGACAACAGAGTGAATGCTTAGAGGTAGAAAGGTAGGTGCCTAGGAACTTTTGGGGCAAAAATTTAGCCACTGAGTGAGTTTAAAGTTGGGGACAAAATTTAGTCAGTGAGTTTAGGTGCCTACAAGGTTAGGCAGCAGCTGAACAGGGGTTTTGTGGATTGCAGTGGTGCCTAAAACCTTTGTGGATCTGGTCCATAATCTCTGAATGAGTTTGCAAGTGGAAGAGAGAGATTATTGAATTACTCAATAAAATGGCTGCCTTGTGTGTTGTTTTCTTGACATAGATAAATTTTCCTGAACTGCTTTGTGTAAATGTCATTTATTCACATAGACTCTGAAGAGGGAAAACAGACCTGTTTATTTGAATAGGCTTGCATTTACTTTCCACAAGGTGACCTCATTGACACCCTTTACTTCAATGCAGAAGAAGTCCTTTATGGGGGATCTTGCAGATTCCAGCTCCATGTACAGAGTAGGTCTAGGATCTGACCCCTGATGAGTAGAAAGGAAGAAGCCAGAGAGGAATAAGTAGCAAATCAAAGCCTTAATCCAGCAGGAGGTGTGTGGCCTTCAGTGAGCTGAGTGGAAATGCCAAAGAGGCTATTCCTAAGAGCAAGTGCATTGGCAGCTAGCAGCGAACAGATCTCCACTGGGTTTCCCCAACATCCAAGAGAGAAGACATCTGTAGTAGCTTGTATTGACTTTCTCCTCCCTGTTGTCTGTACTTTTACCCCCAACTTTATAGGGAATTCTAGGAGCAATGGTGGTATGAGGAGCTCCTGGCCACATGCCTCCTCTGAAGCTGTTGAAGCCAAGGCTATGGGAAGCTGGATAAATGAAAAGGGAATCCCAGGTGACAGTGAGGAGGTAAAGGATCTCCTGAGGATCAATCAGTTTATGGGATGGAATCTCAGTTTTCTGCTGCAGGGTAGGGTAGGCTTAAACCCAAACCCTCTGTTGCCCTGACAGCTAAGATACAAAAGAACTCCATGATTTTCATTTTGTGACAATGATACTTTCCTTTGATGTGGGCATAACCCATGGAGGGGAGATTTATTTTGTTTTTTGGCCACTGTTTGAGTTTAGCATTTATAATATACAGTTTCTTTAGCTTCTCGTATATACAAATTAAACACAAAAGCTCAGCTGATTTTTTTTTAAAAAAGATGATACATTGATTAACATGGTTAATAAACAGGCCAGAAACATTTTTTTGACAATAGGAATATATATTGGTTGACATTTTCAAAGTATTCTATGGCACTATTATTCATAGAAGATAAAGTGTCTAAATCCTTTGTCTTGAGGCTTTCACCCTTATTTCTATTACTTTGAGGTCTGATCCTGTATTCTTTACTTAGATAACATTCTCTTTGATTCCCATGGGAGATTTACCTACAAATGGATGCAGGGTCAGGGTCAGAATTCATACCTCTACACTGTTGTTATTAGGAATAATTAATCCTGGGAGTAATTCAGCTTTTACTGACATGAAACATATGCAGTACAAGTACACATTACAGTACTATTACCAGATGTTGCCAGTATGGTAACAGATGATTAAACAATAAAAAAGAAACATGTAATTAGATTACCATAAAGTAACTACATCTCTGGATATCAAGTGCACCTAAGCACCTCTCTCACACAAGTACCGTTAGGTCACAGTTACCACCCTTCTGTATTTGCCTTATTGTTGTATAAAAGCCACTAATATGTTTATAAATGGATTCTCTCTGTGCTAGTGGTAGAGGGAAAGTTGGCAGCATTTACTGGTTTAAAAAAAACGTTTTCCAGACTCCTGCACCTCTTGGGGACTGTTCTTGCCAGGAGTTTTGAGATCCAGAAACGTATTGCCTGTACAGGGGCCATTCCTTAGTTTGACAGTGGGAGAAATCAAATCACAGTCTCTTGTCTCCAAAGGTTCTAAATAACATCTGACCTGAGGCAGCAGCACATGGATCAAGTCTTAGTATTGCAATAGAACATTTATTTGCAAAGAAATTTACATTAGCAATGAGACAATCTCCGTAATATTAGTGATTGCTTTAATATAATATTATTTATTTCTTTTGGAAGGCAGCTTGGTCTTGTGGTTAGTGTTGGATAGTGGGAGTTAGGAGACCCACTCCTGACTTTGACACTGACTCACTAATGACGTTAGGCAAGTCACTTAACCTCTCTGCGCCTCAGTTATCCAACTGTAACATATGGATAATGTTTGACATATCTCATATGGAAATTAAAAGTCTTAATTAATGATATTGTTTTTCTATGATGCCTTATCCACAGTGCAATTCTCAACCCAGGTGAAGATAGACCCTGCCTATGTGGCTATAGGACCCTATCTGGTAGATTTGCACTGAACACACGTAACACCATACAAAACAGCTGGGGAAGGAGAGGGAGGAGAGAAAGGTAGCAACAATCTCTTTTATAACCTCTAGCCCAGCAGTTAGCAAACTCACCCAAGATATGGGTGACCCTAGTTGAGTTCCCCCTTCTGCCTGATGAAGAGATGGGATTTGAATAGAGCTGTGTCATTCACATTCTATCTCTGGCCCAGTTATTGAATGCAAAGTTGAACAGATTCAATAAGTGAGAGACCTGTGCCAGAATATCTCATAATCCAGTAGTTAGCATACACTTCTGAGAGGTAGGGAACTCCTGTTCAAAGCTCTTCTTGCAAGAACAGCTTAGTGCATGACTCCAAGAGAGGTTTTCCCATCTGTGGATTCCAAGCAGAGATAGGCACCTCCCTCCGCCCAGATTTAGGCCTATAACTCTGTGAGAAGGGTAGGACTTAGGACACACCAGAGTGTCAGCATCTTCCATTGGCTAGTTTAGGCAACTCCCTACCTAGTGTTCTGGCTTTTGTGGATTCCATTGTCAAGCATCTATCTCTCACCATGCATCATTAAGGAAGCTTAGGTGCTTACCCCAGGGTTTGTGGAGTCCAGTGATTTTCAAGGCTTTGTGGATCCAGGCCATGACCAATAACAGATTAATGGGACAAACCCTTAGCTGGTGTAAATTTTCACAATTCTAGGACAGTTTATGGCAGCTGCGGATTTATTTGTATAGTTCAGCAAGTTAGAACAAAGCGTACTCCAAAAGTATCAGATGTAAGCTTAGGACTCATTATTACAAAACAGATTAACTCCTTTAATATGTTTCAGAAGAAATTCTGCAAATACAAGAGGGAAAAAAAATAAGAAGTCTAATGGGTGGAGATTCATCAGCAGACATCTAACCACAGAAATAATATAAGGGCATACTGTAAACCCTTTACACACATATGTTTTGATTTAACATTGGAGTCTGTTAAAATCCATTTCTAAAGATGGCAAATAATTGTCATATGTAAGATTCCGCCTCTGAATTTTTTATTTTTTCAACATAAAGGATAAAAAGAAAAAAACAACATAACAAAGGAACATTAAACCTTCCCATGACAGATGTCTGCAACTACTGTAACTTTGTTCTTTGGAACTGAGTTTTCAGGTCTTGAATTTTAAGCTCTTTGTTTTCAGATTTTAGGTGGTCTGTTGGGTGACATATTGTGTAGCTTTTTTTAAATTAATGTTTTAAATGTATGATATGACACCCATTCTCAAAGAAGCCTCATAGTTTTTGTAAATGCCAGTGCTTTGGATTTAATAATAAATAATAATTATAATTTAATAATAAATAATAATAATAAAATGATTTATTGTTTTTATTGTGGGGAGCCCATTCCAGAATTTCTTTGTGCTGAGACAATGCCCTTTTCTACTAATCTTCTATTCTACTTGATTAGGAATCTTGCCCCCTGCAAGACTTTGTTCTAAAATTAAGACTCGTCAAAATCAAAAAGGGTTGATTGTGGTGTCTCCGCAAACTCAGGGACAGTTAACAATTCTAGAACTGAAATTACAGGTGAAGCATGTTAGTTACCTGGCGCACATTGATATTAGTGCAGTATCTGTCTCTTTAAGAATGCATTCTGTATTTCAAAACACATGTGCTCTATATGCTGTGTGATACAAGTATTTCCTACTAGTATTAAATAGAAATAATATAATAAATAGGCATATAATACCCTGTATATATTGTTAATATATCAGTTAATGCCACCTCAGGATGAAAGCAAATTGCACAGACTTTTAAAACTGTATATGTACTTTTTATGCATCAGTGCTGGCCTTATCCTTTATTCCTTTCTAAATAGTCCTCCCCTGGGAACCCTATGGTGCATAACAGTGAATTGCCTGAGGAAAAATTGGAATTTAATTAATCTTAGAACTATGTATTCTGTGCATGTGAGCATCATATTTTTTCTGGACTAAACATTGTGAGTAGCAAAAGTTCCTTAATCCTCAGCTCCCTCTGTTACCCTCTCAACAAAAAAGAATACATTTTAATCAGATTTTAAAGAAAAGTAAACTTCATTTAGCTAGATTTGTTAATAATTAGGCATATGTCAAAGTGCTACATTTTAAGTACAGTAGTATAATGCAATATTATGAAAAGCACATTTGTTTCAATGCATTCAGTATAAAATATGAATACAATTACATTTTAATATAGTTAAACTATTATAATAAATATAATTAATGAAAGCTGCTATTTGACTCTGTCTGGCAATATATTTCAAGATTAACTTCAATCATAAGTGCTACATTATAATTTATGTAATCCAAGACATTTCAACCAATACTCACTCCAATAGTTTATTTACCTTGGATGTTCAGTTGTTGAAAAAACAATCAAAAACATTTGGCTCATATCCTTTAATCATTAGAATCCCTTAAGAATCACTGCTTTGAAATTAGTTTCAGGCACTATCAATTATATCTATTTAAATGGACAAATATAATTACCACAGATGAGCAATTGATTTTTAATTAACACTGTTTGCACGGTGGGTCTCTCAGTGGGAAGACAGGTACATACAGACTCTCAAATGTAATCAATGTATTAATTATTCTACAGATTGGCACACACTGGAGAAAGTTCCCTCTCCTTGTGCTCCCCTCTCCTAGAGTTATTTGTTTTAGCTGAAAAGGAAACTCTGGTGACCCAGGAGTGAAAGACACAAATGCAGAATAAAATTATGCACATACTATGAAATGTGTGCTTTAGTTTTCTGACTTTTCACATTTTGTGGCATTTGCTAGTTTAGATGAACTCTAGAACATAAGTAAACATCCTCCTGCAAAATCTGTAAGCCAAACATTGCAATATTGTGCTAGTGCTTGAGTAGCTAAAAGTGGATGTGAAACTGACTAGAAACAGAAATTAAATTGACTGATCTATTTTTCAATTTACAGGCTGAAAAATGAAAGTAAAAAGAAATGGTGAAAAGCAGAGTTTTAAAATTCTTTCAGGGTTATTAATCAAAGATGTATTAATAATATAGATCCTGGTAGGGGATTTTTTATAATTATTTAATTTTTAACCTCTGTCCCTTTTAGGGACCTGAGGGACTGTGAGTTACCAAGCAACATGTGATCTGGGAATGAAGCAGTCGAAAATTTTCAAACTCCAGTGGGCAGACCTAGTTCCAGTGTCCCTCCCTAGCATAGTTGTGAGGATAGGATTAACTTTAGAAGAAAACAGTTTATCCCTTTTCACTCTACATGGATTGATTTTTGAGAACTGAAAATTGCTGTCAGTTCCAGTTCTAATTCATTACAATTTGTGGATGGTATGGAAAAGGGTTCGTGTTTTAACGACAATATCTAAACCCACTAGCCACTATACCTGAGCTATTTTGCAAGAAGGGATTTTGTTTTTAAAAAAATGAGTTTGACTTTTACATGAAATTTGAATACACCTCTACCCTGATATAACGCTGTCCTTGGGAGCCAAAAAATCTTACCGCATTATTGGTGAAACCGCATTATAGCGAACTTGCTTTGATCTTCAAGAGTGCACAGCCCCGCCCCCCCAGAACACTGCTTTACCGCGTTATATCTGAATTCATGTTATATCGGGTCGCGTTACATCGGTGTGGAGTTGTAATTGCACAATTTTTATACACTTTGCTTCATCATTCTAATAATTTCCATGTTGTTTTTGTAATATAAAAGATGAGCAACTCTTGTATTTAAAAAAAATGGTATCTATGTTACTGTCTCCAACCAACATTCAGGACTCTAATTCACCCAAACTACTTAAATATTTTGAGGATTTTTTTGTTGTTTTAAAGAAACAGTAAATGACAATAACAACCCAAACTTATATCTTGTTTTCTTACCAAAAAGACTATTTAACTTCTTTGATCATCACTACAGTTTTGAATGGTAGGTGAAAAAGGGCGTGCTAGACATGCTATCTTTGTACAAAGATCTTGTCCATCAATAAGTTTTTTGAGATAGATAAATAATGTAAAAATAAAAGGAACTTCTCCACATCCAGATATCCTGTGTGTATATATATAGGCCTTATCCTACAATTCACAACATGTGGAAAAATTGGTACCTGATCAGCAGCCCAGTGAAACCACTGGTGCTCCATGTGGATGCAGCTGTCTACTTTATGTGTTATAAATTGCAGAATCAGGGGCCTAGTAACAATTTAGGCCCCCTTTTTGCAAGTAGCTCCATGCAAGTGGATGCCTGAACCTGTGTGGAGCCCCCTTAAAGTCAATGAGGTTCTATGCTGACACAAGAATCTCCCTGAATGGAGCAGCTTGCAGAATCAGGGCCTTAGATACTTGCCTGGAGTTGCTAGCAGCCTAGGTATTGCAATGTCTAATTTTTAGGCATCTAGCAGTGGAATCCATAAACCCTGGAATAGGTGCCTTTTTAAACCCAGTGGGTGAGTTGCTTCCAGCCATTCCTAGCTTCCCAGGTGTCCTCTCAATAACAGGGAGTCTCTGCCTTCTGAATCCAGTTCTACAGTCTAGGGTGCAGAGAGGCACCTATCTCTGCTCGTGATCCTACTGGTCTCCTATCACCAAGGGGGGGTGTCCTAACCACCAGGCTATAGTTCCATTCTCTTTAATACATAGCAGAACAGCTGCTACAGGAAAGCTTGAGGAAGGCTTCCTCTCCCTCTCCCCCATTATTCCATAGCTCAGTGCTTAAATCACTTTTAGATTTCAATATTTTCATGTTTATAAATCTGTTTATTGTGATAGAAATATATTTTTGGCCAATAAAAAAATAGACTTTTGCCTGCAGCAGGTCTGCAGGATTGGGTATGGCAACATAAGACTTGATTTTGGTCTCACTTCTAAAGGTTTCCACTTATGTAACTACATTGACTTCTCTGCCTTACACTGTCATGCTAGAAATCAGGCTTATAGTCTAATCCTGATGTATGGGATGACACAACTGTAACAGAGAGAAGAATACAGTCCTTATTTTATAACAAGTCATCATAAAATGAGTTTGAATTAGAGGTTGTTATGCTCATTACAAATGTCCTAATTTCTAATTAAACTCAATTCTAGAATCTGGAGGGAAGAAAAATCACATTGTAATATTGCATTTTGTTAGACTACTTAAGCATCATGTTTAACAACATTTATATAAATGACACAACATTGAAAAAAGCTGCAAGGTAATTTATTGTAAAAATTTGGCAAACACAATATGAAATGAGCTAATCCTGGAAGAATATTTTATTTGCATATCATTGTTAACCACTTTCATGTAGTACTTAACAGTCATGTCAGATTGTAACAATATACTTAATGACTTAATGGATGAGATACATTGTTCTTAAATTCAATTATACCCTACCACCTGAAGTGTTAAGGTTGTGTCAGCATTTCCATTATATGTTCATATTTTGCCGAGGTTTATGTTGCAGTTGTAACAACTTGCCTCCAACCCAATCTTGACACCCAAGGCTGCTGTCTAAAGGAGAATAAATATATAAACTGGGAAAATATAGTTTTATGTGTATTGCCATACAGTTGAAAATAGTTAAAGAATTTGTAGTACACAGATCAAGGACCCAATTATGCTCTTTTTGTTTTGCAAGCATATTTTCCTTCTTCCTTCCACCTTCTCTTAGCCTTGCATAGCCACTGAAATCTCTGCAAAGTGGGTGTAAGTGCTATCTCCATTGTCAATGGGTGGACAGCTCTGGTTTGGTAATATTTTACGTCCACTTTGCAGGTGTTCAAATGTTAGCAAAACATGCAAGGCAGCAGAGAATCTGGCTCTGGAGTAGTCTAATATGCTTCAAATGTTCACTGATTATTGTCAGACATATCATATCCAGGAAGTAATTTAGTATCATTGAGTGAACATACATTTACATTTTTGAATATTATATATGTTAAAGGTGGATTATGATGTGTCAGTATATACCAGTTATTATACAGTCATACAATTGTGTACCACACTATTATCATATCAGATATATCAGAACAACAAAGCATTAAGCGAGGAAGTCATCTTCCTTCAGAAATATAGAACTGGCACACCAACTTGGAATTTTCACTCATCTATAGGAGAATACCATTCCTCATCTCAAAACAGAAATAGTGCAAACCAAGATTTGTCAATGTGCCATATCTTTTATGCTTTCCTCAGACACACAATGATTTTAGTTTTGTGACTGAAATAAAAAAAAAACATGATTTTAACTTTAGTAAGGATTTTGTCCCCTAAAGTTTAATGAATGATTTTCAGGTGATAGGGTACAGAATTACCCTAAGTGAGGTGAATCTCTGTCTGAGAAGTTTTGAGCTGAATTCAGGCAGGGTTCTGATGACAGCAAGGGCCCAGAGGAAGTTATGTCATGACTCATGAGAGATAGAGGCAAAGGTGAAGGCCTAAGAATTAGTCCTTTTTTAATTTTCCCTTTCTCCTTCCCCACTCTAGCTGCTGAATATATTTGTTTATCTCTACTAGGAGCAATTAATGTCTTTTATTTTTGTAATAGCTTTTGGAGGCCCCACTCCCTGCCCACTCATTGGTAGAGACAAACTTGCCCTCAGCCATCCCTGATAAATAGGAAACTGTGAGCATTTCAGTTCATGGAATTTCCTGGCCTTACAATGCTGTTTTCTCATATAGGCCATAATTTGGCCCATAGGTTTAGTGTGGTTTAAAACCACTCCAACATAGTGCATGTGTGTATATATGTATTCAAATTCAGTTTCAAAAGAAATCTAATAAAAAACCTGAATCAGGTGAAAATGAAACTATCAGGTCATCTGAGAGACAGGAAATCTACTAGCATGAGCTACAGATTTGAATATAGTAGGAAATACAGAAACTTTAGGAAGCCACTAGGGATTAATACTCCAACAGAGATCATGAAAGGTTAGTTTGAAATTAAATGCACTTTTCATATCCCTAATATAATTGAAGCAAGTAAAACAGTTGTTGAACATGCCACTCACTTTTTAGATACGTGTCAGAGCTGTCCACATGTTTGCCACATCACTCTGTTCATTTTTTACAGTTTTTAATATGAATATCAATCCCCCTTTTCATAAATGTAACCTATAAAGGCCATGAATCCCATAGGAGTTTTCCCAGGCTTGCTTTAATGCCCCACAAGAAAGGATGTAAAAGAGACCTTTCTTTTGTAAAGTGATCCTATAATTCTGTTCAATATCCATCATTTTCAAGGCCAAGTAATCATATTTAATAGATGCTAAATTATATTCTGTCAGCCAAGGATTCCCATGATAATATTAATCAGTACAAAGGACTGACACTTGGTGAGCTGAAAGTAAGATGTTTTTATAGCAAAGAGCTTATAAGAACTTTCACTGGGGCAGCACTCACTCGCATTGTGGTAGTTAAGGGTCAGTGTTTCCATTATGACTTGCACTTTCATGGGTGTAGCCATAAATACTCATACTGGTTTCTGCCAAGAAGCAATATTGAGGGTGACCTGCAAAGGATTTTGTAAAATGCTGTGTTTCTAGCTTTTTATTTTTTTTTATGATATCAACATTTTTTTCTGCTGATATTTCTAAGAGCAAAAATAAGCAGTGGCAAATCTGATCTTTTGTTTTGAGATTATTTTTGTGTTTCTTTCAAGGGGAGGAAAGGAAAGGACATTACATCTCAGGGGGTCAGAGTTATATAGAGCAAGCTTTCACACTTTAATTGAAGAAGTGGTGGTCCTGATATTTTAATAATGACATTCTTTCTCCAAGGTGCTCATTAGGTACTTGAATTAGAATTAGAATCAAATCTAGCTTGAGTAACAACAACACAGCACAGTGGTACTTAGCCACTTGACTAGCCATACTCAGGGTCCTAGAAGGGTATGACTAGTCTGTGTCATTTCCTGTGGTGCTACAGCTTCATTGCCATTGTTTCTTGAGCTAGCTTTGCTCTAGCTAGATCAAGCTAGCTCAGATATGTCTATACATGCTGCAATCATATCTCCAGATTCAAGTGTAGACAAATCTGATTTACATTCCTAATTCTGCCATAGACATTCTGTGTCACTGTGGAATAGTCACTTGTCTTTTAGGCTGTCTTCACTACAAAGTTAACTCGATTTATGTATGCTTAAGATAACTCCATTCTTGTTAGCCTAGCTCGAGTGAGAGTAGCCACTCTGCTGCACAGGGTGATTGTGTTAGCAATGACAAATTGTGCTACCTTGAGTTGTAATCTGTCCCCACTGATGGACCAGCCAACCTGAGTTAAAAGCAAGGCAAAGGTTTTTGCATATGGACTTGAATTAAAGGCAATACTAAAGTTATAACTTGGTTAACTTTGCAGTGTAGACAAGTCCTTAGGGTCAGACTGTCCACTGCTTGGTATCTTATGTTGTTATTTACAATGTACAATGTGAGCAGAACATGTTAATACATCTGAATGGAAGTTTTTTACACCCACCTTACACAGATGCAAATGACTGGAAGTGGAAGAATCAGGTCTGATCTACACCTGAAATTTAGGTCAGCCTAGCTATGTTGTTCAAGGGGGTGAAAAATTCATACCTCTGAAAGACATGGTTAAGCTGACCTAAGCCCCGGTATAGACACCACAAGAAGAATTCTTCCATCAACCCAGCTACCTCCTCTTGAGGGAGTGGATTTACTACAGTGACAAAAACTCTTCTGTCGCATATCAAGTGTCTACACTACAGTGGTGTAGCTGCAGCACTGTACCTGTGTGCGTTACTCTATCTAGTCTCTCTGTGTGTCCCTAAGCTCCCTTGTTGTAAAATAGGGATAATACTGCTTTTCTACATCACAGGAGAGTTGTGAGGATAAAATAATTAATAATTGTGAGGTGTTTGGACACTACTAGTGATCAGTGCCATAAAAAGTCCTACAAACAAACATGGGGTGTGGGGAAGTCACAGAGGAAACAGTGATAGCAGCCCTTGTCAGTCCCTCAGGTCCAGGATTCATATTCCACACATGTATTGTAACATGATGGAAAAGTAGCAAGCCAAGAAACAAACTCCATAGCTGACATATTTAGCATTTAAAGCCTGTTCTAACAGCAAGCAAACCATTCAGTAATGGTATGAAGAACATTCCCCCGCAACCAGTAAGAATAATTTTAATTAGTGATATGAAGTGTTCTTTTTCTTTGGTAGCTTCTGTTGCTTTTCCCCCTTATTCTTTTTCACCATCAGCCACTGAAATAAAAGCAATCTCCTCCCTTAGTTTCTAATGTAGAGCTCCTTTACACAGATTCTATAGACAGAGGAATAGAATGGGCAACATTTGGAATATAAATAAGAAAAGACTGAGGACCTGGAGGGAGGAAATTTTTCCTGTTACCCCAGGCAGCCATAAAAAATATTATTCATGACTTAGGGGAATGAAGTTCTGGTCCCTGCAAGAAATCTTCTGTCACTGCAGATTTTATTTATTTATATATATACATATTTTATTGCTAAGAGACATGTTCCCTGATTTTTCTTCTTTAGCTGGTGGTCAGAAGCTGTGAGAGAAAGGAGATTCATCAACAAAGTGAGCAATTTTATGCTGAAATCTACAGAGCTGGCCATTACAAACACGGAGATGCTTGTAGCAAGCCACATGGAGTAGATTGAAGAGAATTCTGGCCTTTTTGAAACTTTTTCAGGCTATTTAGTTTCAAATGCTTTTATTATGCTCCTGCGAAAGCATAACACTTTAACAGTATTTTAAAGAGGAGACTCCAGTGGGTAGGAGCAGTGGCAGAAGCAGCCAAGCGGGGTCTACTGCTCTGGGTGGAAGTATTCCCCTCTTCAACTCAGAATTGCTAAGAGGGGATTACCCCATTCTGGGGAAACTAGGACCCAGATGTACCACATGTTCTTGGGGGAAAACTGAGAGAGAATCCAGCCAGACACTCAAGCTGATAGGACAAGCTGCGGAAACAGCCAAAGCAGGGACCTTGGCCAGTCAGAGGACTTTCCACAGTTTTGACCAGACTTTGGCTGTTTGTTCCAACCCTCCGTCTACCTCAAAGTCTGTTCACTCTACACTTATCCCTCATCTCCCTTGCCCTGCACCCGTCACCTGCCTTCCCTTTCCTTTGCCTTCTATTTAGGTGCTAACTAATGCCCTGCTAACTAATGCCCTGTCTTGCCCACCAAAAAATATATAATGGAACATGCTGTTTGCTACTACCACATAGTTCCCTCTGCTTGTGCCCTTCCTCCACCCTGGATTTGTCTTGTCTATTTACACTGTGTGCTCTTTGGGACAGGGACTGTCTGCTCTTCTGTGTCTGTGCAGCACCTAGCACAATGGGGCCCCGATCCTGGCTGTCCCTTAGGCATTTCTGTAAGAAATATGATTAACAATATTTCACTTACAAATCTTTACCAGGACATTTACTAATTCCCCGCTGATAGGTAACTGACCCACCCACCTCTTCCCAGGCATCAAGACATCATTCCATTTTTGCAAAAATGTTCAATAGGTTTTGTTTTCATTCCAATGCGAAACTAAAACAAATGTTGAAATCTCAAAAATGGTTTCAAAATGGAATTGTTGTTCTCTGATCAGCTCTAGTCCACAGTATCTTCATTCAATGTGCACAAGCCCCAACATTTACTATCTTTGTTTTGGCACTTTAAACCATGATGGATCTCTGTACACTTCACTGGAGGAAATCAATAGGAAAGTCTAATTTGATCCAGTAAGCAACTGCCAACTTGAGCAAGAAGTTTGATGAACTGCTGTCCCAAGTAAATAATTTAGATAACAGAGTCACTGGTGCTGAAAGGTAATGCTTCATTAATGGACATCACCAAGAAAGCAAGGACAGCAAAATGGATCATTGGTCCAATGCCTTTAGTAGAAGGATTAAAGAAAATACGGTACTGAACTATAGAATGCAGGGACAGAAGAGTAAAAGGACAAAGAGAATAAAGAGTATCCATTTGCCATATGGAGAGGAATTGGATGATCTTGTTGGTTATTAGTTTTTAATTGCTTTTGCAGATTTTACTATTGAGAACTGATGATCATTTAGGCATTGACCTTGCACCTACTGATACCAACGCCAACCCCCCATTGACCAGGCTCTTCATTTACATATAAAAGTACATTAATGCCTATACGTTAAAAGGCCCCAAAGTATTATTAAAAACCAAATCCTCTTCCTACTGAAGTCCATGGCAAAACTCAGAATGATAAATCCACAGTACGCTCACTTCTTGAATACTGCATGCAGATGTGTCGCCTCATCTCAAAAAAGATATATTGGATTTGGAAAAGGTTCAGAAAAGGGCAACAAAAATGATTGGGGTTATGGAACAGCTGTCATATGAGGAGAGATTAAAAAGACAGACTTTTCAGCTTGGAACAGAACTGACTAAGGGGGGCTATGACAGCGGTCTATAAAATCATGACTGGTGTGGAGAAAGTAAATAAGGAAGTGTTATTTACTCCTTCTCATAACACAAGAACTAGGGGCCACCAAATGAAATTAATAGGCGATGTTGTGAAGGCCAAGACTATAACAGGGTTCAGAAAAGAACTAGATAAATTCCTGAAGGATAGGTCCATCAATGGCTATTAGCCAGGATGGGCAGGGATGGTGTCCCTAGTCTCTCTTTGCCAGAAGCTGGGAATGGGCAACGGGGAATGGATCACTTGATGAGAACAGAAACAGTCTCAAGGATTTTGAAAATGGGGACAGAGAAGGGACCAATATGGAAAGTTTTGAACACAGAAACAAGGAACAAGCACTGAAAGTTGACTTTCTAGAAAAAAATATCATTTTAGGATTATATTGGAGTACTGTATTTTTGTGCCAATTCTCAAAGTATTTATACAAAGGCAATCCCACCAGAATTCTGCAAGCAAAGACTGGAGTCTGACTGGCCCATTTGGGTGTATATGGCTCTTTATATACAAGTTTGTACTGAACATTTAAACTGAACGTAAAAATCAAAGATTTCTCATGTGCGGGACTGGATATTTTCCCCCACAAAAGATCTGGTTCAGCTCTCTGGAAATAGATTCCCTAGGCAATTATACATTTGGATTTGGTTTTAGGTTTACAACTCTTCAAAAGAATATTGTACAATGCTGAGGTAAGTCTTTACCCATCACACCTCTGCATAAATATTTGCTCAAATTCACTTGGTCTTCTAAGTATGTGCTTTTTACATGCCATTAAAAGATGATGAAAGAGTATGCTGGGGATTCTATATTTTAATTAAGTTTGATCAGTTGTTAACTTTTATTTCATCTGAATTGGACATTCTAATAGCAAGAGTAACCTCATAGGATGCATTACGGAAAGTTCCATTATTATTAAATTCCATTATAAAAGATATGTATTTTTTTACTTATAAAAAATTGCTTCACCATGCTTTATACTAGCCTTTGCTGCATAACCACATAATCCTACTGCTGTAGCCTCTTTTCTTACCCGGCCACCCCATGCCATTTGCAATATCTAAATTAGATTGTAAGCTTTTCTGGGCAGGTACCAGGCCTTCTATTTGCACTATGAAGCACTTTGCATACTTTGGGTTCAGAAAGATAATACATTTTAATAATTGCAGTTTTACAGCATGGGAAGTAATGTGATCAGTTAAATATCTATAGATACTTTACAGAGCATGTAAAATAATGTAGATGAAAGGTGCTTTTCTTGGGGTTGAAAAATACACTTTTCATTATACACTATTATATAAATAGTACATTTTACAAATGAAATAATTGTGCAGTATTTTATTCCCCTGTGCTGTGCTGAACACACTTAAACTACATGGCTGATCATCACTGAAAAAGCAGGCCATGCTGCAGGAGTCACAGTGAGAATTCATCATTTTTCAACATGTTCAAGTAAGATAAGCCCCCAGAGAACCCTTGGAATTAACATCTCCATAAGAAGCTTTGAAGTTCTCATTGGCTCTGCACGATTGGTGCTCCAGCTGCTTCTAGATTCAAAGGGAGCTATCCTTTGAGGTAGTGAGCCCCTTCAAGGAGGCACTGAGTGCTCACTATAGGATCATTCACTAGGAACTGACGGAACTCAGCACATTGAGAATAAGGCCCAAAGTTTTACATAATCCTGGGCGATACAGAAGGACTTCCATTAACAATAGGCAAATTGTTTAGGCATCTCCTCCCTCCCACACAGGGAAAAATAATCCTTTGCCCAAACTTCAAATGGAAAGTCAGTCCAATTTAACTCCTCCCCTCTTTTATTCTTGCGCTTATAAGAACATAAGAACAGCCGTACCAGGTCAGACCAAAGGTCCATCTAGCCCAGTATCTGTCTACGGACAGTGGCCAATGCCAGGTGCCCCAGAGGGAGTGAAGCTAACAGGCAATGATCAAGTGATCTCTCTCCTGCCATCCATCTCCATCCTCTGATGAACAGAGGCTAGGGACACCATTCTTTACCCTTCCTGGCTAATAGCCATTTATGGACTTAGCCACCATGAATTTATCCAGTTCTCTTTTAAATGCTGTGGTAGTCCTAGTCTTCATAACCTCCTCAGGTAAGGAGTTCCACAAGTTGACTGTGCGCTGTTTGAAGAAGAACTTCCTTTTATTTGTTTTAAACCTGCTACCTATTAATTTCATTTGGTGACCCCTAGTTCTTGTATTATGGGAATATAAGTAAATAACTTTTCCTTATCCACTTTCTCTACATCACTCATGATTTTATATACCTCTATCATATCCCCCCTTAGTCTCCTCTTTTCCAAGCTGAAGAGGCCTAGCCATTTCCAGGTTCTGCTTGTATCTAGGAGGGGAAGTGCTGAGAAACATACAATGGAACAAACTGTTGTGACTTGTATGTGCAGCCTGATTGGAAGGCAGAAGTACTAGGAATCTCATGAAAGTCTATTGCTTTGTGATTTCCAGTGGAAGTTTGCAAACTCCAGTTCAGATGATCTCCAGGAAAGCAGCCTTATGTTGGCTACTTACCTGATAAAATCAAAATGATGAATCTTTTGAGAACTACCCATCACTAACTTCTATGGTCCTCTCCAATTTTCCAGCTGCAGAGAAATTTCCTGCCTTGTGTCTACCTGAACTGCACTCAGAACAGAATCAAAGGTGTAGTGGTTTTAAGCCACATATATGGATCCCCTGGATCACAGGCATAAATTGCTGCAGTTGCAGGGCTGCTCTAATTAATGATTACTTGCAATAGCCCAAAGACTGTTGTGGCAGTGGAGGGCTGTGCCTCTACCCCGGTACGATCACTATGTGTAGGTCAGTTTTAAGATTGCTTTGCACCATCAGAGTGGTGCACAGTAGCTTTATTGGTGCTGATGATCAGGCCCAACTGAGTTTTCTAGGACCAGAGATGGCTTTTTGCATTCACCTTTTATAGATGTGAATGACTACACCAGGATGGAGGCAGTGGAGGAAGGGTGGAGGCAGTGGAGAATTGGGCCCAGTCAGGTCAGCTGTGAGAGTAGAAAATCTTGCTTGCTAATCGCATGCTTTAACTTTAACATCACAGTTCATTTGAAAAAACTATACTAGCTATAAGCTAAATATTTTAGCTACCTGACTGTCTGTAGCTAGTTGTCAGATTTGATAATTGGGGGACAAGTTAAAGTTACAGATATTCCTTCTCCAAAACAAAACACCTTCCAAAATTGAAACTGTGTATCTGAAGACCTTCCTTTCCTCACAACAAAATGGATAAATTCCCTAATAGTATATGTGAGGTTGAATTATTTTTGCCAGATGAAATATTTTATACCATCATAGCTGCTGCTGCTGCCCTGCCATACAAGGAATTATTACAATCTCAGGGTAGGTGGATTAACTCTGTAGGCCAGAAAATTGATTCCTTTGTTATAGTCAGAAACTTAAAAATCCTGTGGCATCAAGACCGGCAATCATGAGCTCTCTGTCTTGCAGGCCATTTTGCAATTCTCTGCAGCTCAGTACAACAAAAAAACCAACAAGTAATTATAATATTTTTTAAAAAGACATCTTTGAACTGATTGATTTCTTACTGAATTCCCCAGCCCGATACCACATAGCAAGTTTCCAGAGCCCTGCAACTAAACCATTGTTCCACTTCGTTGAACCTTGCACTGTTGGCAAAGGTTAGAGCAGCCAAAGTGCTGCTCCAAATTGTGGCTGCTGAGGAGATGCCAGAGTGGGGAGAGGATGTGGCAAAAAGCTTGTTGTTTTTTATGTCAGCCCAGGGATGTATCCTTAGAAGCCTCTTTAGAATTGATTTATGGTCCTTTTGTACTCTGGCACTACGTAGTGATCGTAGCAGGGGTTAAAGATATTTAACAAGCACCAGGTCTCTTACTATAGCCATGAAATGTAGTGGATAGCCACAGATATAGGTATAATGAGGCTATTCCCTAGGGGTAAACATCAACATTAATTCACTGTACATTCTTCAGTCATTTCCCACAATACAGCTACTTAATGTTCTCCTTTAAAATAACTCCCAGTGTCTGTGATCTTTATCAGCACATATGCCAGAATGTGAGTCCTGCTAAGCCTGCTTTGTACTACTTCAGTGGCCAAAAATGACTTAAAGTTGGCAAGTGCACAGCTGCAGATTCCCCTTCAATAGGGGCATAACCAGCTCCAACCCCATTTGTACTCCCTGCCATGGAGGATGTAGCAGGGGCATTTTGAAAGAGGTTGTCCTTTAAATACAGCCACTTTTGCCCATATCTGAGGTCCTGTGAGGACCACAGCTTGGTTACAGCCAGGGAATTATATTTGGTTAATAGATGCATGAATGTCAAGAATTATATGCAAATGTTGCCATTAATAGACTGATGTCTCCTTAACATTTATAGAAGGTAACAATATACAAATTGGTAATTAATCAAATCTGGCTGCAAGACTCATTGGATAATGCTGCCACAGCTGCTTCTGCTGGTAACTGCTGTATAAGTCTACATGCGGCATGGGAGGAGGAGTGGCCAGATTCATTCAGATATGTCCACAAAATGGAATGCCTAGGACAAAGCCAATATGGGAATCATGGTAAAGTAAGCACCCTGTAGTTTCACCTTCTTATCAAAACTGGTGATAGAATTCCCAAAAGTCATCATCTTAGGTGACTTCAGTGTCCATTAAGATATTTCTAGCTATCTGGTTCAAGATCTCATGCCCTTTATGACAACTATATGACTCTCCAAGTAGTCTCTACACCTGCTGAGAACATCTGGAAATACTCTGTGCATGTTAGCTAGAATACAGCTACTTGAGGCATCTGCAATGGTCCTGTCAAATATACCCCATCCAAGCAGCGTGCTTTACCTGATGATGATCCTGGAGGCTACCTGGAAGCAGCAGCAGGATCAGAATACAGAGGTGCACCTTTCAAATAAGCCAAGCTGATCAGCACAAACTGTAATGGTCATCTGAAATCTACACTGGTGTCCAGTTCAATTCTGAGTCCAACACAAAGTCCTGGTCCTTGAATTCTAAGCCCTAAATGGGCTGAGCCTGGCTGCCTCAGAGATAGTCTCTTTTACTGCCATCTGGCATGTCGACTCTATTTGGAGGGGATATTGCTGAATGAGGACAGATCTTGCAATGGATAGAGGCAAGCTGTTCATAGTGGAAAGCCTTTTGTGACTCCAGTCGACAAGACAGTCTTGCCACCTTCAAAGCAAGATGCAATTAATCATCTCTTTGTGCAGGCCTTTTCCCGGTAAAATTCTTCAGTTGACCTGTCTCCACTAGTGGCTGTTCTCATTTAAGAATGTGTCTCTGAGAAAGGAGGGGAAGTGGGTAAATAGTAGTATTATGTCAAGGTCACCCAGACACACAGGTGATAGGCACCTTTGTAAGGTATGGATTAATACTAAACACCAGCATGACAGTTCAGGTGGAAGTAGTAGACCTCATCTCTGATATTGTGGCTGTGCTACCCTGGGACCAGCCACCGCTGTGATCAAATGTTGTCTGTTTCTGTGGAACTCTTCACAGCAGACTTGCCAAAGTATTCATGATTTAAATGTAGTGATTCTGGACCCAGTGTAGAGAGACTAATATATTGCAAGAGCTTAATCATGTTGATAATGGGAGGCTGAAGGGGATTATGGGTAGAAGAGAGATGGAAGCTTCAGCGACATCATGGGTAAGAAGATAGCTAAAGGCAGTAAGTCAGGTGAGCATGGAGAAAAGCCACAAGAAGTCTGGAATATGGACAAATGGAAGTGAGGAAGGCCCATAGGAGGCTGAGGAAAAGGAACAGATCAGCTTAAAGAAAAAGAGCAAATCTTTACACTGTCTGAAGTCATTACTGGTGTCTTTCCCTACTCCTGTTAAATGCTCAAGGTAAATATGTGGTTGATTAGATCTGGCCTTACTTGTGGGTGGTGCTGGGGTCACACCCATGGATTCTAAAGTATGTCAAAATAAACTGGCCCAGATGTGGCAGGTTTTTATTAGAATATCCTGATCTGATGGGGGAGGGAGGATTTTTGTTAATCTATTTAAACATCCCTTGAATCCCTGGCTGTACATTTCAGGTCCATTTCATCAAGACTAATAGTTTATTCTCACCTCCATTTTGACAAGCCAGTGGTAAAGCTGACTGTGCTCCCTAAGCATCTGAGGTCTGATGAGAGAGTTGCTTGAAAAAATGCTTCAGCAATTCTCATCATTCACAACCCACTGATTATTATTACGTTAAGACCTGGAAGTACCATTTTAAAACTATTGCTTCCCACCCACCCCAGAATTGGATTTTTTTGGACATTTTAGAGACAGATGATCTTTGACCCTTCAAAGGGATGCAAAGCAGAATAAGCCTGAAAATGCAGCACCTACCACTATTCAAATGTGAGGCTTTGCTTAAGGCTACATCTACACTACAAGCCAGGGGTGTGATTCTCAACTCACGTACACTGGGTGAGAGCTAGCATGAGTATAAATAGTAGTGTAGCTGCGGTAGCACAGGCAGTGGCAGCGGTGGCATGTTTTACCCACCGCAAGTACAAACCTGCCTGAATCCTGTGAGTATGTACTTGGCACAGTTAAGCTGCGCCATCACTGTTCATACTACCATGGCTACACTACTATTTACACTCATGCTAGCTCTCATCAAGCTAGTGCAAATACGTGTACACAACCTGGGAATCACATCCCTAGCACATAATGTAGACGTAGCCACTGGTAAAATAACAACAGCAGAAGCTTGTTTAATATATATGTTTTGTTCAGATGTTTTGCCAGGCCAATAAGGTACTTCTATGATAGAAAGAAAGTTGGCTGACCATAGAGAATGCTCACCACTTGCAGTGGTGTAGCCACCCTGAAAAAGTTAGAGGAACCAAGAGTCCTGCAACTGTGTGACCTGTTCTGAGACACACATCAATGGGATAGTAAAATGTTGGTGGAAATATGTTTCCCTCAGTCCCTCCAGTGCTTGCATATGTGGCCACCTCTCTCAAAAAATTCCAAATGGAGTCATTTTGTGTTGATCAAATACTCCTTCCCTGCTGGAGACCCTCTTGCCTACAGTGTGCAAAAGTACAAAAAACAAGGTATAACAACTGTGGTAAAATCAGTGAATTTACAAGGCTCTTGTGTTGACCAAACCTGCTAGCAGGAGAGAATCCTGAATAAATTCTTCTGACTCACTATGGCATGCGTGGCTTCTTAACTCCCCTAGGATATAAGAGCAGTAGATATAACCCTCTGGTCAGAGGGAGCTAAATGCAGAGATATGTAGGAAACTCTAATCACTGCCTGGCTTGGGGAGAAAGCTTTGCCCAAGAGTTATGTTATTAATTATCATTATTAATTATTTATATTACTGTAAAGCCTAGGAGACCTAGTCATGTATCAAGACCCTTTGTATTAGGTGCTGCACAAACAAATAAAGACTGTCCCTGACACAAGGCCAGTCCCTAGGGAGGTGGTAAGGTTGACTTTTCTCTCTGTGTGGGCTCAATTCTTCACTCTGTTATTTTACACCAGTGTAACTCCACTGAATTCAATGGAGTTATACTGCAACCACTGGAGGAGGTCAGGGGATTTGTTCCCTCCATCCTTCTCCTATCCTAAAGGTGTTCCCCTCAGCATGGGGGAGATTGTACATGTTCTCCCACCTGCCCCCACATCCAATCTCTTTTATGTGGTAGTACTAGCACAGGCGGTCGCCATCAGACAGCTCAGCATTGATTTCAATGGAATTTGGTTGGTGTGAGATCAGTGTAGTGGCTAATCAGGCCCTATTTTTGGAGGAGGAAGGGAATGCATCTGCTCATGTCATGGCTCTCATTCTAGCTTTGTAAAGCTTCAGTGAATAAAAATATAATGAAGTATCCTCACCTCCCCTGGGGAGACAGGAAGACTTTAATCTTTAGGAGAGAGTGACTAAGTGACAATTCTGTTTGTCAACCTACTATATTTCTTCACCTATCATACAGAGTAGTATCTTGACAGACAGTGGTATGTCTACACCTACCAGCAAACAAGGAGACAAAAAGAACAGTTAATTATGGCTGACATAAGAGCTCCAGCCACCTGCACTGTTGGAAAATGTCCAAAGCAATAAAATCCAAAGTACAAATGACAAGTATAAGTTTCACCCAGCTTAGGTGAAAAAAAGAGTGGAAAGTACAGAAGGGAAGCAGCATACAGTGGCACACAGAATCTTTGGTAAGCAAATTGTCCTTGTTGTGTAATTCCTCTTTCTCCCTCCATTAAAGGAACATCTTGACAAAGAGATGGGCCAGAGATGGGCTTTAGTCTGCTAGTTCAAGAACACTTCTATGAAAGGTGGCAAACAGAGAACTCGTTAACATAACATTTATCAGAACACACACTGACAGAGTCACAGTCTCTGAAATTTGGAATAAATCAGAGCATTGTTTCCTTTGCTTTGTTTTCATTTTAAAAGAGAATGGGGAGTAGCTGAAAGGATGACTGATTTCAGTGTGGGGATGATAGCAATATTATAAATGTCAGATTAATATGAGGATATACAAGTTCCAAGAAAACTGTACAATATGATCAATTTGCCATTCGTTATTTATAAATATTGTAAGGCCACTATTTAAGACTGGTGGAGAGACTATGTCTGTTTTAATGAAATCTGAAAAAGGTTTGGTGCTGTTCCATCATCCACTATTACAATAATTTCCATCTTTCAAAACTGTCTCAAGAGGAATAAAATTGTCCAGTCATGCTGTGCAACAATATTTTCTTAAATGTACAGCGATTCTTTTGGAGAGCTGTTAATTTATTTTATACATATTAAAGTGCTTTTCCAATGGGAGGGACTCTAGGGAAATCTTATCCAAATATTTTATAATTTGCTCCAAATCTAGCTAAGGGACGAGACCCTGCTAGTTTTTGCAACTATATTTCATACCCATGTTTCAAAACATGTTTTTCCCACACCAGTAGACTGTACTGTACCAACCTCTTACTCCTCCTTTGATCAAGTCACACATATTAGCTCCATATTGTCAGGCGCCTTCATTCTTTCAAGAAAACATGCAGATCAAGGTTGGTGTGGCTGCAATTTAGACATCACAAATTAACCCTCCCTCACAGTATGGCTTATTAATTAAAAAAGAAAAGAAAAGAAAAAGTAATAACACTGTTTCTTGCAAAGCAGCCCCTGTTATAAATCTCTTGTTTCTGCCCTTTTTCTAAAAGTATTGTGGCTAGGTGTAAGAAGAACCACTGTATAACTTGCCAAATGTATTTTATTAAACTTCTTAAATCTTGCTAATAAGACAAGCCAAACCATCCTAATGATTTATGATTCCTGCAAAACAGGAAGGAAGCCAAAAGTCCTGGCAACTTACTGTAGTGTCCTAGGACTGCATAATGCTTTAAGGAAGTAGCAGCTATTATGCAGTATCTCCCGAGGCTATTTTCCTATCCTCCACGGGGTATAGAGTACTTCTGGAATCACTTCTGGTTGAATCATCCAGCTGCAGATCAAACACAGTATATACATCAGAGCTTTATAGGGAATTGCTGGTAGGTCACTGATATGCAAAGCTAACCTTTAATTGTCTTCAAATGTTTCAGGATCATTTAAATTGTAGTTGTACTGGTGGGGTGGGGGGAAAGGAGGTTGAAGTGTGAAAGCAAGAGTCTATGGATCAGATTCATGAAAATGTTACAGACCATTTACATAGGAAAGGCATGCGTAAAAATCCTTGACTGTGCGCCTACATGATTTATTAAATTCCTTTTCTCTGTGCAACTGGTTAACTGTGCTTGAAAGCTATGGAATCCAGAAATCAGTGAAACTGGTTGATAAAAAAGGGGCATAGCATTGTAACCTATTAAACATGAGCTCAGCACACGTGCAAGAAGGCAGCTATGGCAAAAAGGACTCTGAGGTTTAGTGGTTGCCATCAAAGTACCAACAAGGGGTTAAGGTATCACATTTCTCCTCTTTACTTAGTATAGGAAATAATTGTGGTAGTACAATACTGCTACGTTGGAACTATGAAGAAATGTTGATTTTTTAATGCCAATCACTAAATTGTCAACTGTGAAGCAGCAAAAATGAGGGAAAGATTCTGGAGTGATGGAATCAGTAAACAAAGGAAGGATCTGTGAGGGCCAGACATTCATCTTGGCTGAATGATCTCTGTGTTCTAATTACTGCTGTGTTTGAGTGTTGGGAACACCGTGGCTGCTCCTGAGTGGTTTTGTTCTATCTGGCCTAGCTGTGGTCCCAAATATGCCTGTAGTACATGTGTCATTGTACAGAGATTGAGGACCAGATATCAACATCATCCAGGGAGTTTTTTGGCTGTGTTTTCAATGCTGAGGGGACATGTAACCAGCAAGTGCTGAGTTTCTCTAAAGGTGTTTCATTAAAACAAAACATAAAATACCATCCGTGGAATGGAGAGGAGAGAGAGTGTTTCAGGCTGTGGAGAGTGGGATTCTAGAGTGAAATACAACCCATTAATGCATTTGAAACACAACCATCCTTGCTAACACTAAAGGCAAAATTGTACACATTTAACGGTAGCTAGAACCTCAAAATCCTTTGTATGTTGATCACGCATAACTCTCATTCGCTGAGATACCTACAAAAAACCTTGACAACAGTTAGGCCTTTGGTGTGCTGAGACCACTAACATACTAACCAATATTGTCTCATTGTTTACTTGTAATTCTCTGTCTACATCCATCTGTTGTCTCTTGTCTTATACTTAGATTGTAAGCCCCTTGGGACAGGAACTGTCTTTTTGTTCTGTGTTTGTACAGAGCCCCACACAGGCTCCCTAGGCACTATGGTAATACAAATAAAGAAAATAATAATAGTCAACATGTTTTCTAACACAATGTGTTTGCTCACTGCAGACAAGGCCAGTGAGGGGGTTGGAAGAACATATAGAATGGGTAAGTGGGGGCTCATGGCATTACCCAATTTCCTCTCAGATCAGAAGTTCCATAGGGTGGCCATGACTGCAGTACTCTGCTCGCTGCGCTCTAATGGAATCGGTGTGAGCTGTGGCATTGAGGTCCAACACAGTTCACATAAGGGAAGAAATGGGACTCTGGTGCAAGCTGGACTGAGGTGTGTTGGGTTGGAGTATGCTGAAGAGTGGAGCATGGGAGAGCCTAAGCTGGCTATGGGATAGACTGGGATAAGGTAGAGTAAGTGCGTGTACATGAATAAAGTGGGTATGTTGGTTCGGGATGTGTTGAAGAAGCTAAACTGGTATGTCTGAGAGGCTGGGATGTGAGTCAGTGGGGACTGGGGTCTGCGGGAGAGAGTGGAGTGGGGCTTGGGAGATAGACTGGCTTAGGATGGCATGAGTTTCTGATAAGCTCAGACAAGCTGCTTGATAAGGCTATGACAAAAGAGCTGGTTTTACCCTTGTTTTGCTTAGCAACAGCAATGGAAATAAGAGGAGTGATCAGTTGGGATTGTCAGTTGCTCAACCCATTAAAATATTAAAAGGGAACACATCTGATCAGAGCACTTCACCTTCAGGGGTGCCAAAATGGGCTCCCCAGAGCTCCATGAGCAAGACTACACATTTGTCTCTCTCTTGTTTTCCCTTTATCCCTCACTTTTGTTGGCCTAGGAGCATGCTGCTGCTGCGGTTACTGTTTACAAGCTGCCTTTTTATGACTTGTGTGTAAGGAGACCCCGATCACTTTGTTCCAATGCAATCTAAGCAGACAATATCATAGAGGGTCTCCCCACACACACGTCATTACAGATCTGAATACAGTAAAGCTTGCTTGATTTTCAAATACTCCAAAAAAGATAGCAATTACAGCTTGAATATTTGAGTAGGTACAGGATGTTTTGACTGATCATGTGAAATCCTGTTAAATTGTCCTAAGGCCTCTTATGTTTTTTGGTAACATAGAGCATTTGTTCCTAAACTCAAATTCTACTAGTATTTCTGGAAAATAATTAGCAAACAAATAATAACATTGATTTAAAAATATGAATATTTCATATTTGGTCACTACAACACATACTGCAGGCTCACTTATACAATCCATATGGCCTGCCTCCTGTATGTAAAAGAATGCAGAACACTTATTTTGATCAGGAAAAAATAACTTTCCAGGTTTTCTGCTTTTCTTCTTTGCTTCATTTTAATTTATTTTCTCCACCCTCTTCTCTGCTTTTCCCCAGACTCTATTTTTTGACTCTCCCCAAATCATCCTAGTTCAAAAATTTTCTTTCTCCAATCTCTTTTCTGGCCCCATTCTTAACCATTGTTCATAGCTTCTTTTCCACCCTCCCTTATCCTTTTCTCTTGCTCCTTTCAGCTTTTCTCCTCACTTCCCTACCTCCTTGATCAGCCCTTAGAAAGATGTGAGTTCTTAAAAATGATAAATTCAGCTCTTGAGCTGCTGACCTAGCAAACTCAAGATTTGAGCTTCCTATAGCCAGGAAATAATGGTGCTTAGCTTAATGGAAAATGTCACTGATTCTCTGGTGGGCACAGGATCTCTTTGCTTGCCTTTGACCTCGATTGTCGATAAAGCCTCCTTGCTAGGCTTACCTTCCTGCCATTTGCTTACCTTTTGAATTTACCATACTATTGCCCTGTGCATTAAGAAGTATCAGGTCATGCCTCATAATGCATAGCCTAAGAGCTAACTAAATTCAAACATAAAAGGCAGCAAAGTACAATTGCCGCCAACCCCAACCAGAATCTCCAACCCCTGTGCATCCTGGCTCCTCCCTTTTTCAGTGCTGAGGCCCTGAAATAGCATAATGAGTCCAAGTGAATGATGCTGAGCCCTGGATCCCATACTTGCCAGAACTCCACTGATCATTGGGATATGAAGTTGACCTGCTACAGCTTGTAGTGCCTCTAATTCCTGGTCCTCCTGGGTAATGTCCCCATCCTAGGCCATTCCAAACCTGACTGGCCTGAAGAGCACCAATATACATCTAAATCCAACCCTGGGCCTTTTGTATCACAATACCTCATGCTGTCAGACAAACAACTCCAGCATCCTATTTCTTTCAAATTAATCAGATATGCCAAATCTGAAAATGGTGGCTTTGTGGAAAGAAAAAAGGTGATTATTTTATTTTATGTGAATGATGGAATGGGGACTAGTACAGTGATGACCTAAAGTACATGTTGGTAAATTGTGAGCGTGCAAATGGGTGTAGGGGGCGGTGTATAGGACAAGAAGGCAACCAACACGGGTGTAAGGTAAACAGACTCCTCTTTTATATATGTAATCCCTCCTGCTGGTTGTTTTTTCCTGCTACAATCCTACCCTTCTGCCCTCCTCATGTATAAATCACACTCCAACCAATTGCATATCTCCTCTCAATTTGGTCCTAACACTTGAATTTCCAGGAGTGAAAAGTGAATTCTTTAAAGGCACATAAGTCCAATACAAAACCAAAATCTTTAACATGAAAATGGAATATGGATTTAGTTATACATTACACCACTAAAAAAGGCCAAGAGATGGCATCATAAATCTTTTCCACAAGGTACCAAGACTAATTATACAGCCAGCAATTTTTTTCCAAGGACTTTATGTAGGTATAATATTCATATTATTAATTGGCACACTCACAAAGAACCTCAGAATTCATAAAATTACTTTAACTACTGTGAATAATACATGCGTAGGAGGTTAGTATTTAATTTGAAGCCTGATATTTACAATTCCAAAATTTATTTTGGAATAGAAGAGAGAGAGAGAGAGAGAGAGAGAGAGAGGAAAAAAAGTAATGTGTAATTTAAAAAAAAATTGTCAATTGTCTTCTATACATTGGACACTTGGGGGCAGCATTGTCCACTGAATATTGCAGGAAGCGCTTAGAACAGTGAGAATTCAGAAAAAAATCAGGGCAAGCAGGCTCCCTTTAAGAAAAGCTTGTGAGCCTAAGGAAAACTTAATTAAAGGCAGAAGAAAATCTGGCACTCAAGAAAGGCATGGACAGGGGGGACAAGTTCTCTTTTGGGGCCTCATTCAGTTCGTGATCCCTCAGTCTGTTACATGTTCAGAACAAGTCTTGTCTCAGATTTCTCTTTCATGACAAGATCATGACATAAAATTGACAACACAGACAGTACCTCACAATCACTGTAGCTTCACTGCCTCCTGCACACTCAGTGGAGGGAGGAGGAATAGCTCAGTGGTTTGAGCACTGCCCTGCCCCCCACCCCCAACCCTAGGGTTGTGAGTTCAATCCTTGAGGGGACCATTTAGGGAACTGGGGTGAAAATCTGTCTGGGGATTGGTCCTGCTTTGAGCAGGGGGTTGGACTAGATGACCTTCTGAGGTCCCCTCCAACCTTGATATTCTATGAAAAATGTTCTGGCATCTGAGTAGCAAGATTTTCAACTTGCTTTGTGTCTAATCAATAATGTACTTATGGCCTGGGCAAAATTAATCAGAACAGTATCTAGTGCCAGCTTATTGAGTTTTCAGAACCCACAACTAGGGCCAGATTTTCACAAGAGATTTGCTTCCATTTAGACACCAACATAAGAGTCAGATCTTCAAAATAGATCCAATATATATATTTACTTGGGCCACTTAAATGAGCACTGAGTTCCTTTGAAAACCTAGTACTAATGAGCAGGAGAGAGACAAGAAAAACACAAAGTTTTGTAAAATGTGTCCATTTTTGTGCCAGATTGATTCAGCCATGTGTTTGTTATGCCCCTTTCTGTGAACTTAGGAAATCTTGGTTCAAGATACATGGGGAGGGAGCAAGTTTCCTTATTTCCTGTCTTTAGGTTGGTGTGGGCTAGGGAACTAAGGACTGGTCTACACTACCATGGTAAATTGATCTCACTTACACAACTTCAGTTACGTGAATAACATAACTGAAGTCAACATAGTTAGATCCACTTACCATGGTGGCTACACTGTGCTGTGTCAATAGGAGAGCATCTCCTGTTGACTTCCCTTACGCTTCTCAGGGAGGTGGAGTACACAGATCAGTGGGAGAATGCTCGCCCATCAATTTGGCATGTTCACCACACCCGCTAAATCGACACTTGCTGCATCGATTGCAGCTGTGCCGATCTACTGGTAAGTGTAGACAAACCCTAAGTGTGGGATTTTTCCAAAGCTCCTAAGGGTGTATCATAGAACAATAGCAGTGAAGCCACAGCAGCCCAGGCAGTAGCTCCTGCTAGCTGCAAGTACATACCCAGAGTGCCAGCTAGGCTTGTATAACCTCTTCTGCCACAACTTCACTCCTACTGTTATTGGAGCGAGTTAGAGCAAAACTAGCTCTGGTATGTCCACACATGCTGCAGTCACACCACTAGACATACCCTAAGTGGTTTGGAAGCACTAATCCATTTAGAAGTCAATGGGACTTGTGCACCTCAGTGCTTTGAAAATCTCACCCAAACTTTTCACTTTCAGCAAAGGTGACTGAAAGGGTTAAGCTGTCACTAAACCTTGTTTGTGAAATTCTGAAAGAAATAAGAGAGGCCTTGCTCACCTGAAGTGCAATCAGTGAATATCTTGATGCATCTGTGGAAAAAGCCATTAGTCTCTGTTTACTATTTATGAGGATACTAATTCCATATTCTGTAGAGGGGCAAGTGCAGATGCTAGAGGCTTTTCACATAGCCCATTAGCAGGCAGCAGTTCACTTATGTGTTAGCCCCCTGTCCTGTCTCAAAATGTCAAAACACCTGGAGGTGACTCAGCAAGAGAGAGGAGCAGATAACAGAGAGGAAATGTTGAGTTTAGTCCCTTCCATTGCGGCTTGTTAGTGCCTCTTGGAAAAGCTGTGGGAGAGCCCACTGTTGCAACAAAGAGGGGGAGCAAGAGCATCCAGGAAGCTTGGCCAGGACAAACAAGCAACACAGAGGGAGATGGGAGAACACAGACAAAAAAGAGGCAAGAAAGGAGACAAGGAAGAAGGGAAAGAGCAGGGAAAACACAATGGCAGAGGAGGGATGAAAGGGAGGAGTTAGCAGACAAGCACCAAAGGAAAGGAAGTTAAGGATGAGAGAGAACTAAAGAGTAGGAGAGTGTGACATAGTGAAGGGAGAAAAGAGAGACAAAGTGGAGAAAAGGAAACAAAAGAGCAGGAGAAAAATACTGCCCCAAAACCAAAAAAGAGGACATAAATGAGCTGCAGAGCAGGAAGAAAACAAAAAAGTAGTGTTGCCAACTCCATGATTTTATACTGTCTCATAACATTTCCTGTTTTTTTTAAGCCCCCGCTCCTGGAGTCAAGTGATTATTTGAGCATATCCATTTTCATTTTTAAAAAAGTAAGTTTCTAGCCCTCATGGTTCTGGAGAAAAGCTTGAAAATATGAAACCAGTGTAGCCTTAAGGCTCAGAGACCAGAAGGCAAATAAAAAGAACTGAAAAATTATTTTAAATCCCATGACTATTAAAGCCAATCTCATGATTTTTGACCATGTACGTTGGCACTACAGAGAAAGAAAATCCACTCTTGTCAGAAACAGTGACACCTTTCTGATGCAGGCAGAAAACTCCACTTCTCTAAAACCTTACTATGGCTGTTTCCAGAGCAATAGTGCTGGACTGAGTTAAAAAGGTTGGACAACTAGAAAAGAACGAGAAAGAGAAAGAGGAATAACTATTTCTGAACTGTTTCTTGGGGTGAAACATGGAGAGAAGAGATCTGCGGCTCCCTGTTCCAGACTGTCAACCAAAAACCTCTGTCAAGTCCCACCCCTCCTCGTGTCATATCATCATCCTCTCTCATTTTACTGAGAATTAGTGCTGTGGTAAGGACTGCGCTGGCCTAAAATTACTAACCACATTACCAGTGGAATCAATTACATGCCTAAGCAGCCTCCGACATCTCCGCAGTCACTCTGCTAATAACAGCCTTACAAGCACTTCGCATACGTAAACCAATTAAATCCTCACTATACTTTACAAGCTGATTACAGTTATCCACATCTTACAGGTGGGGAAACTGAGGCACAGAGTGACTAAGAATTTTGTTTAAAGATCATAGTAGTCAGTGGCAGAACTGGAATTAGAATTTAAATGTTCCTATCACCCAGACCTATGCTCGATCTACTTGACCATGCTGCCTCCCAGTTACACATGGCTGCTTTGTTAATAGTAATGATGATGAGTGATAACCCCGAGCCTTAGAAGTAGAGCTGGGAGGAACATTTTTGATTACATGTAATTTAACAGAAATATGCTGTTTTGTTGAAGCTGAAACATTTTATGAAGATGTGTCAATTTGGATTATATTTTTGATGGGACAGTTCTGAGGTCCAGAGAGAGAGAAAAACAATCCGAATTGAAAACCTGACCTTTTAGCTCAGAAAACAGATATTTTGACACTATTCCATTTCACAAAAATGTTCAGCATCTTTTGTTTTTGTTCCAGTGTGACCGAAAACAAATTTGGAAACCCTGATAGTTGTCACAAAACAGAATTGTTGTCCTTCGGTCAGAGCTACTTATAACTTGAACTCACTCTGTGACATGTCAAAAAGTTTGACCACCCTTGATATGTGTATAAATATACATATATATATACACACACACACACACTCAGAGGGAGAGAGACAGAGAGAGAGACAGCACTCAATATTTGAAATACAGTATATGAAATTGCTCACAGCACATTAAGAATGCTCAGCAACGTGTAATTTTAGGGTTGCACTTTATGTTGTAAGACACATTGTGCTTTTAGCAATCTTTTTTCACTCACTAAGCACACATTATTTGAGTTTTCTAGTTGAGTACAGACCTAAAAGAATCTTGGCTTTTTAAAAGAGGGCCATATATTATCATCAAATACTGAGGTCTCAAATCAGCTGTTATTTGAACACTATCTGCTTCTTTTGAAAGTCCTGTATCATCCTTTCATCAATATTCTTTATAGCAAGCCATGAATTTGGAGGATATAAAACCTATAAGTCCCATTAAAGAGGCTTTACATACAAATTGCATATTCTTTGAATGTCCTTTTTATAAAAACAGTTCTCAAAGATCTTTTTGTTTGACCTTTCTTCATTTCCTTAGTTTGTTTTCCTCGTCAAGGACTTTCACAGACTATTTCTCTTCATTCATTTCACCCAATGAAAAATAGCGGGAGCAGTCTCCCAACACCTCTGCTCCTTTCCTTAACCCCCCATCACATACACAATATCTGCCCTACAGTAAAAAGGGGAGCAAAGGTGATGGGTAACAGCTGTCAAACAAGAAAGTTGCGAAACGGTATATGTGTGAGAGAGAAATCAAATAAAAAACGGAGATGAAAAAATAATTTACTGTATGTAGCGCAGAGGAAAAACTCATGATGAAGTCCTACGTTAACTCACATAATGCCTTCAGGAATCAGAAAAATGACACTGTCAAAACACAACATTAGTTTTCAGAAGCCTGCAGGCAAAATTTTATTTATTTAAAGTTAGCTCCTATTTTAATAACAAAAAAGTGGCAGCATATTCTACATCAAAGAAAAAACTTTTCCTAATGTTTCCATTCCTTTTCTGAAGTATGAAAGCTGAAGTACCAGAACTGTCTTTCTCTAAATAATTATGTGAGTGTCAGGATCTCAATCTGTGAAATCTTTTTCTCTGCAATGGGGATTGTACTATAGAGACTCATCTCTGGCATTGCTTAACCTGAACAGCAGCAGGGGGATATTTTGACTCTTTCTATTTAAATCGTTAGTTTTAAATAAGATCCATAACAATTAAAGAAACGGCCTGTGTCCAAACCATGGATCTGAATGTCTGTGTATTTTAGTTCCTATGTCAAAGATGAGAGCGGTCAAGGGTCACTTTGTAGGATTTTGCAGATGCCAATTGTCCACTCAATCTCTGTGATTAGTATTTATTATTTGTTACGCAGAGGCACCTAGGACAGGTCACTCATTTACAGAAAAATGGCAAATAAATGGTGGTTCCATCACTTCTCTCTCACTTTGTTCTCTTCCTTTAGGGCACCCCTTGTGCCCCAAATTCTGGAACCATTGTCTCTGCTGATTTGCCCGCACATGGAGCATATGGATTAAAGGCAGTTTTGCATTACCACTTTAAAATCTTGTTTTAAGAACTACAGAGATATTGAAATGCATTTAATGATCTCTTTCTTGGATATAATATTTCTTTTTCTTGGTCCTTGGTATATTAATATTTTACTGCTTACAAGCCACTAACTAACGCTGAGGTGGCAGGTCATGGCCCTTTTCCCCAAAGCCATCTGATAAATAGAGAGCAGTCATTCTCCCAGGTCCTCATTCCTCTGGGTTTATTCTTATTTATTTTTGGCTTTTTGATTAGTTCTTAATAATACCTTTACTTTTGGCACTTGCCTTCTTTCTTGTCTTCTTTTCCTCATTGTCTCATACCATGTAATGCTCTCCGTTTGAACCTCAGGGGTCATGGCATTAGAACTGTGCAAAATCTCCCAAGTTTGGCTGCACTGGTTTTGCATTTGAATGAACCTGTTTTTTTCTTGAAATGCTCTCATCACAAACTAATAGGCAAGGTTTTGGTTTGAATGTCTGTTCTACAAAGTGGGATTGGGTCTTCACTCTGATGTGACAAGAGAAATCTGGTGTTCCAGAAACGTATTTCTCCTGACTAATAAAAGATAGGAACTACAGAAGGTGTGGCTAGGCTTCTGACAGAAATAAGCCTTAGCTCTGACCCAATGATAGAACTCTTATCTCAAAGGAACAACATTCTTCTTGAAAAAACTGGGAAATAATAATGATTTGGCAACAGAATAAAATATGTGAACATTTCTCAACAGGAATTATGAAGAATGTGAAGAATGTCTGTCAGAGTCAGACAGACAGAAAGAGGGGCTCACAGCAGAAATCGGTGGGTGGCAGAGTCTTCTTTTCTGAGTCACAGCAAATAATAAAGCTTCATGGTTGCCACTGTAGCTGTAAGGTTGCAGTACATTATGTGACAACTGTCCTTCTGGAGGTCTGACCAGAGGATTTGTATAGTTTTGCTCCACAGTATATAAGGTTTACAGTCTCTGATGATACTCCCCTATGCCTCCTGTATGCAGCAGACCCACAAAAGGTCATCTATGTCCAGGACTTTCCAGGCCTGTGGAGAGAGGGGCTGGTTGTGCACGTTATGGCCTATAGTACTGTGTATTGGTGCTCTGTGCTGTTAAATACCCCAGTGGTGGACAAAGGGAATCTTGTATACATAATTTGTAAAGCACTTCAGGATCCTCTGAGGTTAAACGTGCTATAAAAATGCAACAGATTATCATGAATGTTCTCAAGATCTTTAGCTTTATGGAGATGACTCCTCTTGTGACTGCTACAGATATTATAGCAAACCAGACTCCAAAGTTTCCAGCTGGTGTACAAGCAAATTGGTGTTCATGATCATATTCATGATCATTTTTTTTTCAAAGATATCATCCACCTTTGACTTGGATTTGTGCATAACTTGAAAAAGACTCAAGATTTTTGAAAAAACAGAGAACAGAAAAAAAAAAGCATGACCTAAATTTAGCTCACTGCAACTTTATTTTGTATACTATGTCTTTCAAATGCTTGCAAAAGGCTTCAGATTGTACACAATGTATTTCACAATCCTTTAGCATTAAATAATAGAATTACAAAGATAAACAGCAACGAGATAGCAAATTTAGGTTGGACAGTCAAAGGTAAAAAATGGTTTGAAGAGATTTCAAATTGCATAGAGAGTCAAAGGGCTTATGAAACAAGAAGGCTGCTCCCGGTTGAATGAGCTACAGGGAAGAAGGCCCTCTTGTCCACCAGTAATCAGATTTTTTGGGGGAAGAAACCAGGGCCTGAAGAGAAGAGGTAGGCTGGAGGAAGTCAGTCTATGGAGATTTTCAAAAAAGAAGGTGAGAAGTTTTGAATGTGATCCCAAAATATATGAGATTCCAGCAATGAGCAGCAAAGAGGAAAATGCCAGGAAAGTTCAAACAGATAGGTATCAAAAGAGAAAAGGCAATAGTAGGAGGATCAACAGTGGGCAAAATCTACCCATGAATTAATCATACAAAAGATGAAGCCAAAAATCCAGAGCAGTGAGTCACTGGTAAAAGGGCACTTGCATGAAACAGAAGGGTGCAGTTCTCAGGTACCCCGTCTGGTTTTTTAAATTAAATCTTAAAATATGTCAAAAATATTCAGTGTTCAGATGAGAGAAAGTTGAAAAAAAAAAGCCTTCAAGATCTCAAGTCTGTATTTTGAATGCTTGGCTAATACATCAACACTGGCTGGCCTGCCAAAAATATTAAAATACAAGTAAAGACATCATCAATTAGTAAATTGTCAAGTATTCTTAATATGTATTCCTGGTGCCAGACATACTTATAATAGTAAAAACAGGTTACCAAAAAAGGCTAAAATATTAGTGCCAGCTACTAGTCAGAGAGATCAGAATAGTTTTATTTTCACACACAGAATAAGTTGGATCTGTAGAAGTCAACGCTTTCTCAAAGAAGTGATGATGATTTAACTTTGGACACGCAAAAAGTTTCTCCGTTTAGGATTTCCGTGTTCATTTGGAGAACTTTATACCATACAGTACAAATCTTCCATTAAATCAATGCATTCATTTGTTTGAAATACAAGTTGTATTCAGTCACTGTATTTTGATAGAGTACAACATTGCACATAGGCAGGAGATAATGGATTGAACAGAATGTCCTTGAAGGAGAATATTTGCTTCAGATCACCTCTCTTATACCCAGGAGATATTCTGCTTCCAATGCTTGCAAGACTTCTGAAAGCTGGGGGGAAAGGTGCACCAATGCTATGTGGTGTAACAAATCAGCTTTGAATCACCTACCTATAAAATCTGAAAGGAAAAAATATTAAATAATCTCTGTTTAAAATATCTCAATGTCATCCTTTAACCTATTTAGGAAGATCAGCTCTGGTGGCTTTACGAAGTCCAACCATGTGTACTGTACAAGCTTAATGGTATTGTAGCCATCCAGTTTTTGAAATGAGTGAAACATAAAGTTATTAAATCAGTTTTTCTCCTGCAGTCCCATTTGGTCATTTCCTTTAAGCTTATTTCTGTGCAATTAAAGAAATAAGTATGCAGATTGTTCTTAAAAGAGGCAGAAGACAAAGTTCAATGATATCTAACTCTGCAACCAACACAAGAAATAGATCTCACCTATTTTTTTTTTTTAAAATCTCATAGTACATTTTGAGCTCTTGGTACAGAAAAAAGGGAGACAGCAGAACTTAAGTTTCTAGGTTACATTTAAAAAAAAATAATTTTCTCCGACTGTCAACACAACTTTCCTGTTGGACTGAAACGTGTCTTCCCCACATTTTGTGTTTTCAGAGCTGGAATCTTCATCAGTGTACCTGTTGTATCATAACATGAATAAATCTTAAATTTTCCTAGGGGGTTTTATAAAAAATCAAAGAAACAGAAGAATTTGTGTGCACATGTGTATAGAAAAAACCAAAGCTCTCAAAAACAATATCTTACCTCAGCATATGTATTTACATACCAAAGATCAAAACCGGTCTAGGTAAACTCTACAGTTTACCTATGGTAAAAGTTACATTTATACGTTTCAGATATTAGCATCCTTTTTCCTCTCCCACTCCTGCTCTCTGTGTAAGGCCTCCCCCCTCCAGCCCTTCAACTAACACTCTTTGGTTACAAAGAGACTGAAGAAGAGCTCTGTGAAACTTCCCATTCACAGCAGGGCCAGGTAGTTATGCTGAAAGTACCAAAGCATATAGCAGATAAAAAGGTGTTAAGACATTTTCTTCTGTTATAAAAGTCATAGGTCTCTATATGAAGCAGCATTTTAACTCGTGTTTCAATATTGAACAAATTACCTTGTTCATATTTAAAACTCAGCAAACCCAGCTTCTAACCTCAGTTACTTGCATTACAGCAAGGAGGTATGAAGCCTTTCAAGTCAGCACCAAAAGACACAATTTCTCTCCCCCACCCCCCCGCTATTCACAGAGAAAACATTTTAAAGCTCTTCTAGCTGTTTCAAGAAAAGGAAAGAATTCCTGGCTGGAAGCATTTCTTGGACTAATGCATTGCTTCACCAGTTTTCAGCACCTACACAAATTATAGACCCAGTTGGGGGAGAAGAAGGGAGGGCTAGTTTGAGGCTTGAAATCTTGACATCAGACAAGCGCGACATCTTTGAGAACAAGTATCCTGTCAGCTGAGTATATATTGTATCATTCACTGTAGTACAAATGCTATGATAACGTGTATTTGAATGCCTTTTCTAATGTCAATATGAACAGATTAATGAGATATGGTACAGAGATGGGCAAATTGGTACCTCTTCTCCGGCATCACGTCTCTTTTTATGTAAAGCTAAAAGCACTGATCCTCATTTGAAAGGCTTTGTCTCCATCTCCTCTCCCACTGGTCCCCACCTTGTGCCTTGTCGTCTGGCCACTCTTCACATTGCAACTAATAAAATATGTGTATTTTAAAAGCTAGGGGGAAAAACGTGCTCATTGAAGCTGAATGTGGTGAGTGCTTGTCTGGCTGGCCAGGAGAAAGGGGTATTGCCCTTTCCTTGTATACCTCTGCAACTGGGTGGCAGAAAGGTTCACCTGGATGGAGCAGGGAGGAACTTAAGTGGCTGGACCAGGTGAGCGAGAGTCCCCTTGGGAGGAGGGGTGTCGTTCCAGAGAAGCCCTCTCTCATTGCAGTTGGGCTAGCAACACCAAATAGTCCCTATTTTGTATATTGCCCTGTTCATCTCTAGTGCTTAAAGTGCTTCACAATATTTTAAGGTATTTATCCTCACCACTGCCCAGTGAGGTAGGGAAACATTATAACTCCAGTTTAACAGATGGGGAACTGAGGCACAGAAAGGCTAATGACTTGGTCATAAAGGAAGTCCATAACAGACAGGGAATTGAATTTTGGGTCTTTAAAAGAATCAACCTTTTGGGGGAAAATGGACTGGAAGCACTGACTGAAAGAGGGAGAAGGAGTGAGCTTCACCAAGAGGCTGCCACCCTTCTGTCTCCTGGGAGTCCAGGATCCTCTGTGACACTGTTAGGCCTTCATTGTCCTGATCCTGACACACGTCCTGACCACACTGGCCTAAGAGAGGGATGCAGATGACATTGCCACCTCCACCAGCTTTGGCAAAATCCCAACCACCACGTTGTTGTCATCCCCGTCTCATGTGTGTTCTTTTCTTTCCTCATCTTATTTCTTCTCTTTCCTGTCCGTATCCTTTTGCCTTCTGTCAAATAAGAGTCTGGCTTAGCTGGCCAAGACTGCATAATTTGCAACACTGCCCTAAGCCTGTGACCACAAATTAGATAAAATTTATGCCCTAAACAGCCTGACCCTGGTACAAGCTGGTCTCACAGTGCTCAGTAAAGCTCTGTGCCATGATTCTGTTTTGCAGTGAGGTGCAAATCAGAGGTGCAAGTCAGAGTCAACACTAGAGATGGAAGCTGGATTTTCCATCTTTGTTGTTATTTTTTCTCTCCCCTTTTGTGTGTGTTTGTCTTGTTTTGTCTTCGAGAATATGGGATCAGACTTCAACAGCAGCAGCAGCAATAACAACAGCTCCAGCTCATCCCAACTAACTTTTTCTTTTCCTGTCCCACTCCCTCTCTGAAAAGGCAGTTTTTACCATCTTTAACACTCTCTAAACCACCACCAAACAAGGGGTTTTCTTCTAAAACCTCTCTCCAGCTAAAAGAAAGGGAACAAGGGATATTATTAAAATGAAAGCCGTACTTAATATTTCACATTTCAAATGCTCTGACAGTTTCTCCTTTTTTTTTGGTTATTACCTCAATAAAAGGTTAAAAGCTTTTAAATGGTGTGTTTGAACTAAGCAGGCTGAGATCTGTGCAAACTAAACCCCAAACCTTGTTGAAAAGTGTTCAGTGTTGGACAGTTTCAGGGTCATGTTAACACCTTTGAGTCTTTGGGCCAATTTATTCCATCAACATTATTGTAACGGTTTTAGGCTACTCGAAAAATGACACTGACTATTCCTAAACGAATGTGTTGATAACAGCACCTCCCTGATACCAGACTCTTTCCCATTTTCTCAGGGAATGAATCAGAAACAAGAATCTTAAGTTAAATCTGTCTAAGCATCTGTAGTGTGTAATGATATGTAACTACCTCTGTGTCTTCCCCCTTCTTTCAAAAGTGTTTGAATGAAAACAAATTAATAATTGACCAACAAACATTTTACACATTATGAATTTAAAAAAAAAATTACCCCAACTAGTAGAAAACGCTTCAGGATGAGTTTTTAATTATTACAGAAAATAGCTGTGACCAAAACAACCCTCAGTTTACACTGTGGTTACTGTACTGTATTTTCTTGTGTAGTAAGAAGGAATAATGACAAGTCTGACTCCCAGATCACAATTAGCACAGTATGTCAGATATACAAGGCAAGAGGATACCAAGGAAGATCCTCTCATTCCTCCAGGAATGATTACATGCCTGATTGTGAATCAGATTGTATTTTCTTAAAAAAATAATCTTCCAAGTGGAACATTAGGGAGGGAATTCATGAATGTATAACATGGAGATAAGAACATCACTCTTTCCCCAAGGTTTAGTTTTACAGGCTTTGCCTGAGGATGGGCTTTCTCTATAGTGCCTTGGAGACTCACGCTAAATCAAGAAGGCTAGCTGTACTATCCTGACCCTTAAACTCACTGAGGGGGAAATTCTAGCCCCACTGAATTCAATGGGAATATTGTCACTGACTTCAACAGGGCTGGGATTTCACATTTAGAGTCTGATCTCACTTCACCAAAGTCAAAATTCCCACTGACTTTACAGGGAGCTGGTTTGGGCCCTTCGGGAATATCAGTAGTTCTGCACCGAGGGTTCTACAATGGATAGAAAGTCCAAAAATACTCTGTACTGTTTCTGGAAAACAGGTGGCAAATGCTGTGTTCTTTGACAATGAGAATTTGAATAAGCACTGTGAAAAAACGGAGACTGTGTCCTCTGTTATTCTGATTGATTGAATGTGTGTTATGACTACTCAGGTGAATAACTGTTCACCAGCATTGGAAACGGGGTGGGGGTGGTGGTCACATTCTGGCCAGGAGTAAGAAATTCAGGATCTGATCTGAAGTCAGTGTATCCAGTGCAAAATTAATGTAAGAAATAGCCAAGACTGTATTGGAGCTCATGTACTGATCCTCCAAACAATGGCTGAAAATGACAACTGGTCTAGTGTGCCCAAACTTTAGCATTCCAGAGTCATTATTATCTCCTGTGAGCTGCTTGTTGTTGTTATTAGATGTCAGAAAACACTTTAGATCTGAGAAAAAAAAGGACAGTATTTTGAAACAAAATCTTTATTTTTCCTCCAAAGGCGGAATGTGTCATTTATCCTCAGGCACTGTCCATAGAAATATTAACATTTTAAGACAGGCTTGGCCCAAATCAAGCAATGTACACCTTGATGTTTAATGAAAATATTCAACATAATCAAGATCAACTCTTCTCTTCACTCTTTTCTGGGTGGAATACATGCTTTGATATCAACTGATCACTTATAAATAACTAGCTCAGCCAGCATGCTATATGAATAACTTCCTTTTCAGGTAAATCCTCTACAGGTACCAGAATCAGAGCTGGAGTCTTCTCCCCCAACTGATCTTCTAGATAATCTTTCAGTCCTAAAACAGGAACAAAATGAATGATGAATACCTTCTGGTTTTTGTGTTACAGTCATTAAACAAATGCATTTTATACTGTAATAAGTGTGTTGTCTTAAAAATGACTTACATATACATTTGAACAAATCACTAATTTGTAGGATTCTGAATATCATGGAATCATAAAATATCAGGGTTGGAAGGGACCTCAGGAGGTCATCTAGTCCAACCCCCTGCTCAAAGCAGGACCAATTCCCAACTAAATCATCCCAGCCAGGGCTTTGTCAATATCTCAAATAGCAAAGGTAACAGAGGTACTTAGCACATTGCCGAGTTTCAATTTACCATTACCTAATTTGTGACTTGGGGTGGTGATATAGGAGTAACTTTAAATTCAGTTACTGTATGTTCTGAATGTCTCTTTTACTCTTCATATTTGAATATTCAGCACACAGCTCTCTATAGCTACCAGGTCAAATTCTGTTCTTTGCTGCACTTGTAGAACCCCACTGTGTTAAATGTTGCACTGATGTATCTAGAAGATATGTGCCCCATTGATTTTTTTTTTAAAATGTTTGCAAGTCACCTTTAAAATCAACAGAAGTATTGTATACCTTTACTGCTATCAAATCAAAGAAATGTAACAAATTACATTAGATATTTTGCATCTCCTTATGGAACTGTCCTATAAAATGTAATGGGGGTAAAGCCTCTAAAAGTCCAGAGAAGAGCAACAAATATGATTAGAAGTTCGGAGTTAATGATTTATTAAAAGATTAAAGCAACTAACCACAGAAACTGAAGATTAAGAAAGGATGTGCCAACAGTCTACAAAAGTTTGAAGGGTACAAACATTGTGGAGGGGGTGAAATTCATGGGGTGCATAGAGAGAGGTCTCATTAGAAGGCTAACGGAATGGAACTAAGGAATGGCAAATTTAGGCTGAATATCAAGAACATCACATACAGCTTTGCTAGCGAAGTGGCAGAAGCCCTGTCATATAGCACGTTTAAAACATGATTGGAAAAAGTGCTAAAAATTGTACTGAAGGAACCGATCCTGAGCTGCAGGGTTTAGGTTTCAATAGGTCTTTTCTGTCTTTAACTTCTGTGCTTCTACCGACACTTCAGCACATTAAAAATTCTTGACTAGATAAACAGTGTAAAGAGGGCAGAACTTAAAAGTTTTATGGCATTTCCCACTGAATGTGATGCTGTGAATATATAGTTCAATCAAAGTGTTAACATGTACTCAGTGAAATTCTGGCCCAACTGAAATCAATATGAGTGTCACCACTGATTTCGGTAGAGTCAAGATTTCACCTATTGCTTTTACTGAACAGCAATAGAAGGAATACATCTTAATATCTTGCAACAGGGATGTTACCATATAAATGTTGCAACCAGAGGAACAGACTAAGACTACTAAAATGCTGCTGTGTTATTTTGCATTGAAAATTGTTGACGTTAGAGATGAATGTTGACAGAGGTGAACCTAAGATCAATATTCACCGCAGGGTCAAAGGACTTCATGTTCTGTGTAATAAGCAACTCAATCTATGTAACACCGCAATTCAGTAGTGACACACTGATTAAGGGTCAGTTGACATTTCTATTCCAAACTCTCATTTTTGAGTGACTTCAGAGCTATGCTGGCTCAAAAGGCATTGGGTCAAAGTATGCAGAAAGTTGTCAGCTCAATGAAAAAAAAATACATTTTAAGATAGGCTATTTTTATTTTATTTTTGGTTTTTAGACTGTCAGAAATCATTCCTTCTGCCACTTTAACTTTTCACAGGTTTGTAGTCCAGGGCTACCACCACAAAAACCCTGAGTATCGTTTTCAAAACGGATATTTGGCAAGGAGGTAGTTCTCAAAGTGAACTCAACTCTTTTGGATCTTGGAGGTGACCCAAAATATTTACTTTGGAAAACTCTCTGGTGAGTTTTGAGTCAGAAAGGGCCACATTTTCAAAAGATGACTTTCCTTCCTGTTTGTGCAAATTGCAGTTGCAAAATCTGCACCCAAGTTTTTCACCTTCAGTTGAATTATGGCTGAAAATCTGGGTACTTGGACCTCCCATTGTTCTATTACAGGTGAAAATCAGGTATTGAGATGGGAAGTATTCTGTTTTGGATCTGTAGCTCATTTTGTCAGTCTAAAAATGTGGGAGTAAAAATCTGCAGGTGCAAATTTCACTGGCAGTATGGGAGGATGGACCTCATGCCTTCTAAAAATAAAACTGTAAGTCAAAGTATGGGGGGAGAGAAGCACAGCACTATGAGTGAAATTGTGTCAGTTCAAATGGACATAGCTAAATCATTCCAGAATACAAAGGCTACATCTTTTATCTGTTATAAATAAAACAACAGTTGATCCTCTAAGTCCTTTCTTCTACTAATTACACCATTTTAATGATGTGGCACTAATAAAAACAAATCCTTACGGTTTTTAGCAAGCTACGCTTTAAGATAAATAACAACTCAGGTCAGCATTATTTATTATTTTTTATATTAAGTAATTCTTCGCTTAAATGGCTAAGATTTCAAGTAGCTTTTTATCAATGCTGAATATTGAACCAATTGTTCACTTGCATGTCATTCCTGTAAATAAAAAATAGGGGAATGGTGGTTAATGGTGGTGGTGTGTGTATATGGGGGGGGGCATGGGCATGTGTATTCGGGTGGGGTTGGAGGAGGGGGCTAGAAGCAGGACCGGTGCTAGGGTTTCTCGCGCCCATGGTGCATGGCCATTTCGCCGCCCCCCGCACTGATCCCGCGGCTCTGGTGGAGCTGCTGCAGTCATTCCTGCCGAGGGTCCGTTGGTTCGTGGCTTCGGTGGAGCTGCCGCAGGCATGCCTGCGGGCGGTCCACTGGAGCCGTGCGAGCAGCCGACCGTCCACAGGCATGACGGCGGCAGGTCAACCGGAGCCGCTTGCTGCCCCCCCGGCAAAATGCTGCCCCCTGAAAATTCCTGGCGCCCTAGGCAATTGCCTAGGCTGCCTAAATGGTAGTGCCGGCCCTGGCTAGAAGGAATAAATATACTTCAGCGATGATCTATGCTAGTCCAAACTGTCTTTTTAATGTGCCCTGCACCAGACTTATCAAGTCTCATAGAAAATTTAGTAATTTATTTCAGGCAAGGAGTTATCAAAGTGATAAATACTGTATTTTCATTTTCAGTCACATATAACTCTTCCCATTTCTACTTGGTGTTACCCCAACGCAGACGAGAGCCTAACTCTATGAGTGCTCTCCACACCCACTGTGCTCAACAAGAATTGAG